>NW_008356676.1:616154-688138 GCF_000622305.1 Nannospalax galili
AACTTTATCACTTGCTTAGGCTTTCTAATTTTTTCTATTTTGGAAAATATCCCTATTCCCATATCCTTTTAACATCTTTTACATTTTCATTTTTTTATAAAAATAATTATGGGACATAACAGCATTAACAAATAAATTTCCCATCTTTTGTGAGAGTTATTTTCCTAAGGATGTTAAGCAATGCTTATTCCCTTTTAAGTTTCTAGTGTCATGCCAATGTTTAATTAAAGTTTTACTGGGGAACAAATGAATTTATTGACCTTACTTACTGAAATAACTGAGGGGTTGCTGAGGTGTGTATGACCTGAGGGTATGCACACTGGAAAGCCTTTACCCAGCATGGGTCATGCCTTCTCTTCCTAGCCTTCCCCAGATTGTATACTTTAGCCCTCCCCAAATCCAGGAGGCCATGTGTGATTAGGGTCAAATTACTTTCAGTTGGTTGGGAAGAGTGGCTGGATAATGCAATGAGGTCCAATGACCCTGGTTGGCCATCCTTTAATGAATGAGCACAACCATCAATAAGCCCAATTGTGACAATGTTTAGTGATCAGGCACAGCTGAAGTCATGATGATGGTAGTTATTTCATGCAGAAGGGACTGCTGTACAGCATCATCTTTTTCATGCAGAAGGGACTGCTGTACAGCATCATCTTATTGAAAGGACCTAGAATTTAAAAGGATTTGGTACTAGGAGCCACATATGAGGGGGAACATATGTGAACTTGGGAGTTTTCAAAATTATATACTTCATTTAAGTTAGTTGAATTCTGCCTACTGACACTTGTTAACATATCAGAAAGTCAGAAAGTCTCTACTACTCACATTTTCAACAGTGCCTTCTCAGTTGCCTAATTTTCAAAGTGTTATTTCCTCTCTCTAAAAACCATCAATTAACTGTTGCTTGTAACTTAAAATTCACTTAGTCCCAGCCCTAAGAGTGAAGAGCAATAAGATACAGTGTTCACACCATTTGAGCAAGGACATATTTTTACCATTCAAGTGTGTTCTTTCTGGCAGCAACTTACAAAATATATGAACTAGTAACCAAGACCAAGAGAAGGAAAGACTGTCCGTGCACCATGAAGAAAAAAAGGGCAAGATGGGCTCTGTTTCTCTGTCTCTCTCTCTCTCCTTTGCAAGCTTCAAAAATGTTGAGGATTTTTCCTTTTCTTGATAGAGGCTTAAGTCACAACAAAGGTGAAAAATAGCACATGAAGTCAGTGTTCTTTTCTGTTATTTTTTTTTAAGTGGGAAAAAGCATTTCTTCTAAGCATCGGGTTTATTCCTGCTGCCTGTCCCGAGGTCCATCCTAACATATATTGGCAGGGAGAGAGGTGGAGAGTGTGGAGGGAAGCAGAATTTATTCTGACTCTAACAGTCGCAGTGGGCCTCTCACAAACATGATGCTAAATTACAGGCCTCTCCATGGGCTGAGTGTAATGTTAAGTTGTGTGATGGATTTTATCTTATACAAGCTGCTTCGGTCCATGAAATGAGATAAGAAACCACTGCAGCTGGAGTTCACTGAGGGTTGAATGCACACTGAAATCCCAGTGTTAACACAATAGCATGAGGCAGCTTGGATGCTAAGACTGGTGCTCTGTGCTCATAGAGCAAAATTTTCAAGGAGACTGGAGCCTTTCTGTGGGTTTACCCCAGCCAGTTCCCTCCTCCGGTTCAATGGTGAGGGCATGAGGGCAGGTTTGCTCAGGAAAAAAGAAAGAAAAGAAAAAACCTTCGATCCTAAACCAAGAAGAGCTGCTGCCGCACAGCTAGAGAAGGCAGAGTGTACTCCTCACAGGATCTGAGGCAGGGGAATCCCGCCCTGATGCACCGAACATGCCCCTGGGCAAGTAGCAGCCATACTAAGGATCTGATGCCTGGTTTGGGAGGCAGTCTGGAGAAAGGGGACTGAAGATTATCTGTGCAACCTCCAGTAAGATGTACAGAGCACTCCACAAACAGAATACTAATAGCCATGCAATGGTTGACTTCTTTAAAAATCGTGTTAAGAAAAAGTAAAATTCTTTCATCAAGCATGAATCGCCATCTGCCCAGCTCGCTGGAATGTATGCATGCTTATAAATTCAAACAATACAGATGTCTCTGAAAGTCCTCTGTGGAGCAAGTGGGGCCAGGAATTGTCAAGTTAGGATCTAGGTCTTGAAGTTGAATTTTGCTCCTAATTTTTAGAATTAAGATTCTGCTCAACTTTTTTTGATAAGCTATTTGTCCTGAATCACATCGCCCAGAAATAGAAAAATACAAATGAGAGTCTTCTCCCCTCAATTTTGCCTGAAAAACATGCCGTGAGCCTTCAGCGGTATCTCATCAATAATGTCGTGAGAGCTGGTATACAATTCCAGTTATAATTAACTTAATCACCTTCATACCTGTTTTTTCTGCACCTCAAAGCCATGCAGCACAACAGCTCTGTCCCAGCAGCCATTCTCAAACAGGAAGTCTGTTTGTTTTCTTTGAAATAAACTTTATCACATTTACAAGTGGAACCTCGTTGTCACTACCCCGTCCCCCTTCCTGTTTGACACTCAAACCAAGTTCAGATGAGTTTCCAACAGCAGAGACTGGCTGCCTGAGGGACAATGCCTCCTTTTGCAGAAAGCTAGGAAATACTGTTTTTCATTGTAAAAAAATCTGCTGCATTACCTCTAAAATGAAATTACTTTTGAAATTCAGTGGAACAAGAAATGACTTACTCCAGCTACCTGCTTAGGGAATAACATTTTGGATTACAAGAAGCTTTATGATAATGTACTGTCACCCACACTTTGACATTAACTCAGCTGACTCTATAAATCACAAAACTGATGTCATTCTAAAGTATGCCTGATAAAGCCATACAGTGAAGGCCAAATAGTTTTAAACTGTTTTGGAAGCAATCTTAAGAAAGTGTAATCGAGGTCTGGTGTGCGAGCGGGGCTGTAACTTATGGCTCAGAATGCCCGGCACAGCCTACTCATGGAGAGGTAGCTGAATAAAAAGATCTGAGTGGTACCATAGCACCATGAGGAGGAGGAGAATTAAGAGAAGTTCAGAGGTGATAAACAGTCTCAGAGAAGCTAATTAGTCAAGTTCTGAAAAGCGTTACCTGGGTAAACAAGTCAGCTTTAGAGAGGAACCAGAATGAAGTGGCTTTTTCTCACCTTCACCTTCCGTTTCCAGACGACAGCAAGTTCTCCGAGGCTATCACAGTGTTGCTGTCCTGGATAGAACGCGGGGAGGTGAACCGGCGCTCTGCAAACCAGTTCTACTCCATGGTGCAGTCGGCCAACAGCCACGTCCGCAGGCTCATGAACGAAAAAGCCACCCACGAGCAGGAGATGGAGGAAGCCAAGGAGAATTTTAAAAATGCCTTAACCGGGATTCTCACTCAATGTAAGTAAAAACTTGGGGGCCATCTCTGTGTAGCTTTGCCTTGCCTTTTGTACTCATTTTATGTTTTCGTTTGGGGGTAAGTAGTTCAGTAATCTCCCATCTTACTCCATACTGAATGGCAAACGTCATAACGGATTTCATGTTCTGTGGCACGTGGAGGAGCACGGACCCTGCCCTGAGAGCTTACTTCTCAAGGTGAGCAACGTTTCTGTAGCTTTTCTCAGAATACCATGCCTGGCCCCCCGGACAGGGCAGCCAGGTGACCTGTGCTTGTCAGATCCACCGCAGTTCACACCATGCCTGCAGGGCGGCCACTCTCCACCCGCAGGCTGTCCACACAGACCCAGATGTCCTCCTGGGGCTCATATTAGAGAACAGACCTTGAAAATTTCCTGGGGCTGTGTTTAGAAAAAAGGTTCCATCAGCAAAACTCCTCCTCAGGAGTAGAGGCTTTCGTCCTTTCTTCATTTGGAAAGCGAATTGCCTTAAACACTTAATACCAGTGATTTTTCATGTCTAGATCCTGAATTGATGAAAGAGTATAAATGGAGCTTTCTAATAGAACAATAGTCACAGTAATTACCCAGGGCTCTATTCAAAAAAAGGGTGCTGACTTTTTCTGTGGCACTCTGTGTCTGTCGTTAATGTCACAGCAGCTCAGTGCAGTTCAGCTGACCATAGTCTGTTGCTTGGTAAAAACCATTGAGTGACAGTGTAGCAGGGCTGTGCCTCATTCCATTCCCGGTGGAGGGACCCGCACAAGACAGTGACACATGCAATTTACATATTCATTCTGAATTGAAGTATTATTTGTAGTGATATAGTGTACCAAAATGCCTGTCACCTCTTTCAAGATTTTAAACCTAAGGTATAGTGTGTCTGTTAGGATAGGATGGTACGGAGGGATGACAGCCAGGATCTTAAATATGAAATTATCTTCTGTGATAATTTAAACTGTCAAGAGACCATTTTTGCAGCAACATAGAGTATCATGTAATGAATTCCCAAACATAAACTAATCAGTAACTAAATACCCAGGGTGAGACCAATCCGCTATTAAAGAAAAGGAATAGGAAAAACAGGAGTGCTCTGCCTCATACTGACTGGCACCATACCTTACAACTCACCAGCCTGGAGCAATGGCCCTTGGCCCAGCTGTGTACATGTCCCACAGTTCTAAAGTTAGAGTTATTAGGGAGAGAATAAAGAAAGTACTGACTCCAGCTTTGAAAAACAGGAAAGACAGTAATGGTGTGTGAGCAGAGAGAAGGTAAGGGTGGACTGGAAGGAGAGAAATGGAGAGAGGAGAGAGGAAGGGCTGAACAGTTCCAACAGAACAGTGCCTGCAGTTGCAGTAGGAAACCACATGCCTAAACAATGGAATCACTTGTTCACTTCTTTTTTTTTTTGCTTGTGGCCTCAATTTTAACTAACTTCTCAGCCTCATGCAGTTTATAGCCCCACCTTGAGTGAGCACTCAGCCGTTGGCTACAGCACTGAAGGCCACAGGGCTGCCCTGGGTCAAAATAGGAGAGAATCTTGCTTTCTTTGGCAGTGATATTAAAATGGGGATGAATTTAAATGAGTCTTCATTGATGCAGTTGAAAAACATAAGACATGCTTTCCTGACACAACGCAGGTAGAAGTCAGCCAACATTTGAAACAGACAAGAAACTATAGGCGAGCATCCGCATATTTATTACCAATGAAAGTTTGGAAATGAGTTCACAATATGTCATAGTAATGGACCTCCTGATGGTGAAGCTTAGGATGGGGCATCCAGCCTTGGGCCACACTGAAGCCAGGGAGCCTCCACCTGGATGCCAGAGCTGGGAGGAACACACTAGGACAGGGGCCACCCCTAAGGAGTCAGTGAAGCTGCAACAGGGCCAGGAGAACATGCCTTGGAAACCCACCCCTTCCCCCCGAGTGGAGATTGCTCTCAGGGATGCTTCTTAAAGCTTCAGCTTGAAAGCTTTGACCTCTTGTCTTTAATCACCTAACCTTTTCCATTTCTAGCCTTTCTTTTCTTTTTGAATAAATTCTCTAGTCAAAATCTTACATGTACTTTTTATACCCTCCCTCTCCCACCAACACACCCTATGCCCAGGTCATCAGAAATCCTATTGTTTCTACCTGGAAAAACATAGCCTTATGAAGGCCCAGTTGTCTCACTTTGATACCCACTGCTCATGTTCAGGCTGCCCAGGCAACTAAAATTGCTTCGTGTCAGTTGCATGTTGATTCTACCAGGGAGTAACAAAAGTCTCTGCCACACTGGTTACCTTCATGCATGCACAGTAAAATGCAGATAGTGATGTTTGCTGACCAGTTCATTGGTTCAGGCTGTCTAGGATGCCCATAGTTCAAGGTGGGGTTTTCTGATGACTGTAGAATGACTGCTCCTACTCCTGCCATTGCATCTCCTTGTCTAGGCTGAAATCATATGGGAGAAGGGAGAAGAAGAAAAAATTATATCATATTGAGAAAGCATAACTGTTCCCCCAAACCCCAGTCATTAGATCCCACCTGCCTCATTAGGTCTAATAACTAACTACACATGGCCATGCCTAACTACAAGGAAAGGGAGACATAACTTCTGACTGGTCCTCTGATCTCCAGGATAAGATTGGAGTGCTCAGGGGCTGGAGAGATGGTGCAGCATTTAAGAGCACTGACTGCCCTTGTAGAGAACCCATGTTCAAGTCCCAGCATTGACATGACAGCCCACAACCATCTATAGCTGCAGTTCCAGGAGATCCAGCGCTGCCTTCTGACTGCTACAGGCATTACATGACCCGGGTGAACACGCATGCAGATTCATACACACAAAATTAAAAATAAGTAAATTTTTTTAAAAGACTGGAGTGCTCCCAGTAAAGGACAATAGTCACTGAGAAGCCCTGCACAGCCCTGTGTAGAACACTCCTCCCTTTGCACTTTGACTCCAGTTCCATTCCTTTTTCACACATCATCTGATCCCTGAGATTCCCTTGGGTGGCTTCCCATTGTATTTTAAATACCACCCACGGATCCCAGCCCTCCCAGCTCTCCAGCCTGCCTTGTCACCATCATTTTTTCCCTGGAACACTGTTGTCATCTCCACTGGCCTCCTTGCTCTTGAACCTGGCAAAGCTACCTCCCACCTCTGGATTTCCATTTCTCTTCCTTTTCCTACTGTGCATGCTGGAATCTTTCTCATCCTTTAGGTCTTAGTTGAAAGGCCAGTTCTTCCGAGTGGTCTTTTCTTGTCTACCTTCCTCTAGTGGACTTTCCATGGTTATACCGTAGCAAGGTCCCTTGATGCACTTATCCAAGTGTGTGATGATTTCATGGTTTGTCTGGTTTTGATGACTGTGACAGGAAAGGGCATGTCTTTTGTAGTCATTACTATATGTTCTGAAAGACAGACATATGCTGGGTGAAGGAGGGAGTAAATCAGTACATAATAGGTAAATTGCAAGGCAGACAGGCAGGAAGCCTGAAACAGTGCATTCAGATACTTCTGGTAGCTGGGCATGGTAGTGCACACCTGTAATCTCAGCACTGGGGAGGCTGTTATCAATAGACTGTAAAAACCTTCACTTGTGTTGACAGCTCAAGATGTTGGCTGAGGGGTGCCAGGCCCATCTGGAGCACAGAGGGCTTTGTACAATGACGATTCTCCCCCAACATCAGGGATCCTAATCCTCACACCCACTGTGAAAATATTAGCAGTGATGTGACTGCTAAGTAGGCATGTGTCCATCCCATCACTCTGTGAGTATAAGGCTATCACACCCCATGTCTACTCTCTCTGGTAGAGCTGTGTTGGTGTATCTCGGTCACTTTTCCTGCTTCCCCAGGCTTAGTTTGGTATGGAGACTTGAATCTGGTGTTAGTACTGTGGGGCTGTTTCTAAAACTGTTACCTTTGATTGACATACTTGCTGCATTTCCCCAAAGCAGAGCCAGTCAGACCCTATTTATCTGCATTAATGCTCCTCACAAACTCCACAGGCATCACATGTGGCTCTCACACAGATTGAGAAGGAGAGTGTCTAACATTCATGTTCGGGAGCCGACACCTCAGTTCGCTTTCTCCTAAATGCTGGGAAATCTCCTGGTTATCAGGCAATAATCCCGAGTGCTCCCTTATAAAAGGTCCCCAGTGCCCTTCTTCATGGCATCCCACTGTAGCCCATACAGTAAACAGTCAAGAATGTTGGAAAATCGTTCTGAGGCATCATGGAAGTTCTCAGGTGTGTTAACAGGCCTGATGTCCTAATGGGAGGGTTTCTTTAGCAACTTCCGGGAAAATCTGGAAACATTGCAAAGTTGAAGGCATAATGGGCTCCTGTGTAGACTTTTCAGGAAATAGCCAACTGGCTGAGCAAGACAAGAGAAACTTCATGCTCAAGGCCATGAAATGGGGCAAGATGCACGCACCCATTGATTGCTTCCTCTTCCTTGCTGTGTTGGTCTTTTCTTCCTGTGCAAAGCAAATGTCAGAGGAGTGATTCTACGGCCAGCTAGCGATCTGGAAGAAAGAAATCAGGGATGCTCTTCCTTGGTTTTAGTGCTTAATGAAAAGGAAAAGTTGGGCATCAAACACCAGCATTTACCTTCTAGCTTCACTGGTGCTCTGTTCTGCCAACATTTGCGTAAGTTCTAGAACCAGCGCTATAATGCACTCAAACAGGCAGTTTTCAACCAAGGGTTGCCTTGAAGGGTTAAGGAGCAGCAGTTAAACCCAGCCATGAGTTTGGGGTGTATGGTATCCATCCACTTCTCTTAAAAATTACTCTTGGAGAGTTGGGTGTGGTAGCGCACGCCTTTAAACCCTTTAATCCCAGCACTTGGGAGGCAGAAGCAGGCAGATCTCAGTGAGTTCCAGGCCAGCCTGGTCTATAGTGAGTTGGCCAGCTGGGGCTACTGAGAAACCCTATCTCAAACAAACAAACAAACAAACAAACAAACAAACAAAAACCAACAACAAACAAATAAAAAATAAAACAAACTTCAGGTTCTGGCTAATGTGAAGCCTTTGAATTATTTGACATTAAACTTAATACCCTTTTTTGGGGGCTGGAGAGATGGCTCAGCAGTTAAGAACATTGGCTGTTCTTGCAGAAGACCCAGGTTCGAATCCCAGCACCCACATGGCAGATAACAACTGTCTGGAACTCCAGTTCCAGGGCATTCAATGGCCCCTTCTATTGTCCGTGGGCATTGCACGACATGGGTGCACTTACCTGCATGTAGGCAATACACGCATACACATAAAATAAAAAATAATAAATATAATATTTTTTTAAAAATTACTCTTGGAAGGTGTGGAAACACAAGCCTTTAATCTCAGCACTTGGGAGGCAGAGGCAGGTGGATTTCTGTAAGATCGAGGCCAACAAGCCTGGTCTACATAGTGAGTTTCAGGTCAGCTGGGGCTACAGGGAGACCCTGTGTCAAAAACAAAAGAAATTACTCTTGATTTGTGACTGTGAATGAGCAATTATATAATTAACTGAGGACATCAGTTATCCTGATGTGGCACCGGGGCTTGTCCTTCCCTTCTGGGTCAGCTGGGTAGATCTCATTAGCTAGATAGAAAAGAAGGGAACGTGGCAGTCCGGTGAGCGCTCCCATCCTCACGCCATCCATGCTCAGGCCATCTTCGTCTCATCATAACGTCATCTTTAATTTGTCCATTTGACAGAAACAGGCCCAGGTTTGCCTTCCTAAAGATTTTTAGATTTTGATCTTCTCTGCTTTTTAAAACTTTATATTTCCTAGGAACTCCCAATAGGCCTGTCCATGATCCATTTTTCAGTTCTAAGCAAAGCTTGTCATTTCAAAGATCTGAAGAGAACTGTTTATAAGTCCAGGAAGCATGTGCCGCCACATTCGGGTATTACTATGCATAGTAAGATGATCAGCTCTGCACGCCTTGTTACAACACATGCACATCTAATAAAAAATTGAACAACCATGACATGCCCTCTTGGGTACTTTCCCATCAAGCTTCCTGCTGAAAAAGGAGAGACGAGAGTAAAGGCAAATGGGAAAGCCAACAGCAGTGGGAATGGGGGTCTGTTAATATTAATTGAGGAATATGTGCCATGAATCTAATAAGCATGAATGAAAAGTAAAACTGTAGAATGTCAGAGAGAGCCAGGGTACCTAGAGATCTGTGGAGCTCTCATTTTACAAAGAAGAAACAGGCTCAGTGAGCAGACGGACATGAGACACTTTGGGCATTCAGCAATCTGCGGGAAAGTGAGAAGCAAGACACTTGGCTAACTGGTTGGTTTGCTCTCTAACACCATGTCTGTCTTAGGTTTTTTTCTTTTTAATGAGAAAAGAGAATGATCAGGGGAGGGTACCATTATGACTGGAAGTTCATAGCTTTGAGGTGAAGAGGTATGATGGCTCCACATTAGACTAAAACGCTGCTCTCTGGTTAGAAAGTGAACTGAGTGCTTCCCGCTCTCCTCCCCCTCCCTTCCCTTCACATGCTGGCCCATGCTACTTCCTTGCCTGAAAGACTGCTCTTCCTACCTGTGCCAGATTCGAAACCCACAGCAGCCCAGCTTCCTCCCTGTATCCTGTCCCATCTGTTAGCACCATAGCCAGCTCCCTTTCTCCTATGTTGTGTTCTCAGCACTTGTTCACATTGTCTGCTTGAGAACTGATCATATTTGATCAGTAATTGATCATATTTGATGTGCATCAGGTTTTCTTCTAGCAAGATTTTTCCCTAGAGGTGGAGTCAGGTGCACTGTTCTTTTTTCCTACCTCACTGTGTCACTCCTGAACCTCGCACTATTTGTGAATGCACGCTGAAGCCCTGACTACTGTACCATCATTAATCATAGAGGGATCATCACCAGTCATGGTGTTACTCAGTAATTGATCATATTTGATGTGCATCAGGTTTTCTTCTAGCAAGATTTTTCCCTAGAGGTGGAGTCAGGTGCACTGTTCTTTTTTCCTACCTCACTGTGTCACTCCTGAACCTGGCACTATTTGTGAATGCACGCTGAAGCCCTGACTACTGTACCATCATTAATCATAGAGGGATCATCACCAGTCATGGTGTTGGAAATTGGGCTGGAAACAGTAACTTCTAAAGGTTTTCAGGTTTCAGTCTCTCTCTCTCTCTCTCTCTCTCTCTCTCTCTCTCTCTCTCTCTGTGTGTGTGTGTGTGTGTGTGTGGGTAACCATCATCTCACATGTCTTAGCTCTAATATGGACTCCCTTTAAATGGAGTACACAGATCAGGGATGGTAGCACACACCTTTAATCCTAGCACTCAGAAGGAAAAGGCAGGTGGATTTCTGTGAGATAGAGGCCAGCCTGATCTACATAGTGAGTTCCAGGGGTCAGCTGGGGCTACAGGTCTGTAGAGCCTGTCTCAATGAATAAACAAAAAAACAAACAAATATAAATAAATGGACTACATAGACTATACTTCAGTTTTGAAGTAGAAGGATTCCCTTGCTCTTTTCAGTCTTATTTCAGCCTGGAAATTGTAAGGATTTCAACTATTATACAATGTAGCTTTATGCATTTATGAGAGGAAGTGTCATCAACTTCATCTTAAGTCTTCAAACAGCACATGGTTCAGATGGTTTTTAACATGTCTGAAGAGATTCTGGCTTTACTCCCAGCTCAAGCATTAATTAGCACCTTAGGAAAGTCCTAAGCCCTTCAGACTGTGTCCTCTCTGTGGTGAAAGGCTTTGACCAGATAATCCCCTGAGATGCTCTAAAAGTCCCACAATCCTTCCTTACCATATGAACAACTTAGATTCTTCAGCATCTAGCATGAAAAGGTGAGATGGTGGGCAGGACCCACCATAATTTCCTAAGTACCTCAGGTGATAAGAAAACAGAGGGGCAGGCAGTCCTCCACGCACATGTCATTCCCATGCCTTGCTGTGCAGGTTGCCTCTGTGGAGCTGCTATGAGTATCAAAAGCCACATTTCCACCCCAAAAGCATGTGCTGGAGCCCTGCAGGTGCCAACACTGGTCAGAGTTATTGTCAGACATGGCAATGCACTGACATACCCACCTGTCACATCCTCCTCTGTCTTCCCTGCTGAGGTCATAAAAGCCTTGGCTGTTTGAATGAATGATTAAAATCATCTCACAGATATTTACTGGAGTCCTGTTAAGTGTCAGGCCATATGCTGAGTGCTAGAATGAAATATGAGACGTTCTGCCCTCTGTGCATACTGTGGTCCCCCTTATGGGTAGACTGGTGTCCTGCCCACATTTCTTCTGCCTAAAAAGCTCTCTCTGAAATCATTTATTTCTCAGGAGCAACTCAGGATAGACCTTCTTTATTTCCACCAAGGGAAATTTGGTTCCTATGTCCCCTGCTGTTGAAAAAGAATTTTATGAAGTGTTAAAATGTTTTCCCATGTCTGTAGAAGCCATTGGCGTAGTTCATCCATGGGAAGAAAAAAAAAATCCCCATAACTGCTTTGTCAACTTGACAGGGTTTCTATTTCTCCTTAAAATCATGCTGATAACTATTATTTACTAATGCATTAAATATTTAAAACAGTATTGCCATTAACACACACACACACACACACACACACACACACACACATACACTTTTGGTCTCAGAGAATAAATATTCAAAGAAGATAATGGATGAAAGCTTCCAAATCAAGTATGAGCACAGAACATTCTATTTCTCAGGGCACCTTCTACTAATAGAAGATGGTAAAAGCCCACCACAACTGAATGGACCCTGTTTTAGAATCTTTCCTTCCAATTTTCCAAAAATACAACTTTGAATAGAAAATGGTACTAAGACAAAACAATTTTTAATCATACCAAAAGAATGAAATTAAACCTTGGGGGCTGGAGAGATAGCTCAGCAGTTAAGAGCAGTGCCTGCAGAGGACCTGGGTTCAGTTCCCAGCATCACATGGCAGCTAATAACTGTCTGTAACTCCATTTCTAGGGGATCTGACACCCCCTTCTGGCCTCTTCTGGCATTGCACACACATGGTACACTTATATACATGCAGGCAAGAACACTCCTACACATAAAATAAAAATAAATAAAAATATTTTAAAAGAACTTAAATGTTAAAGTCAGTGCATAGAAGGCTAGATTTCAAGAATAACTGTGGTACATAATTCACAAAGCACAGCAACTCAGGAGCAGGAGAGACACAACTTTGGGAAGCTAGTGGCAAATACTTTGGTAAACCTTAATACAATCACAGCCCTGGGCACTGAACGAAAAAGCCTCTGCCATGTGCAAGGGGAGGCACTGGTGTTGATGGCAAAAGGGTCAGTGAAGAAACAGTCCTCCACTCCTTTGAACAGAATCCACACAGTTGTTTTTTGTTTTGTTTTGTTTTTTTCCAAAAAATGAATTTAAAATGAGGACATTCAAAGTGAGAACTAGACACTGTGAGGCAGTGATGACATATTCTTGAGGAAAGAAATGCATCTTGGTTATACAGGGGAAAATAGGGACCCCTTCTAGGGTTCTTAGTGCCATTCATAGAAAAAATTAAGAATGGACTCAAATGGAAGCTTTAGGACAATTTTATTAGAATTTAAGGAAAAATCTTCACAGCAGGCAAACTATAAAACTCAACAGCTGCCTTGAGGAGGAGAATGGAGGGAAAAAGAAAAAATCTATAAAATCACACTGGTTTAGAGCCAACAGGGAGGTCAGAAGCATGGTGAACTAGCCAGGGCATGGCAGGAAGTCTTAAAGAGCAAGAAAGACCAAAGAATTAGGGAAAGCATGGCTAAAAAAGAGGTATTAAGAAGAAAAGGAGAGATTACACTTTTCTGAAGAATTCAAAAAAGCAGACAGACTTATGGAAAGCTGCACGTCTGTAGCCCTGATGCAGAAGCACTGCGTTAAGAAGTGCGGATTCCAGGCAGGAAGAATCTACCATCTCATTTATAATGTACTAGGTATTCCTCCCATCTCTTTAGCAGGACTTAAGGTGAACCTGCCTTCCGGGCTACAGCTTTTGTCCTCCTGACCAGCCTTCTCCCAGGGGGCTTCTTTCTACAGTAATGTTAGTATCATTTTGCCAAAAAAAAAAAAAAAAAAAAAAAAAACCCAACCATGTCTGCCAGCAGAGTGGTAGTTGCCAAACGTGAGTGGATTTCTTTCAAGGAGGCAGACCCCTGGTGTCTAGCAGAACTGATGCAGGCCCCACAGAACAGAAAAAGGTTGCTTGCCCCTACTCCAGTGGCCTAGTGCAACCTCCTTTGCCTTGTGATCCAGAGGGACAAAGCTGTATCCATGTCACACAGCCAGTGAGCCACAGAGCCAAGACTTGAGAAACACAGGTTCCCCGGCCCTGCCTTCACTTCCTACACAGCCCCCACCATTGCAGGCCTGGTAGCAGCTTCTGCCTCTTTCTCAGCCCTGCCTTTCTCTTACCCCAGCTGAGGCTTATTGCTCATCCAGATTTGGATTTCAATCAAAAGCCAGAAGGCTAAGGACTCACATTGAGAGAAGCCAGTGCCAGCCTGCTAGGCACAAAAAGAAGTAGGGACCCCTTTTCCAGACACTTTGATTCTTCTGCCCTGTGGTTCAGAGTCTTCAATAAAGTTTTGGAGAGAGGCAAGCACAGCTTCCTACCCCATCACAACCTCAAAGGTTTGGTTCTTTGTGCTAGGAAACTGTACTTACCAAGTTGTAACACACATATTGTCCTTGAAGCCTCCTGGCCTCCTTTGGCGCCCTGCCTTGGAACTCCTTACAGCCTTTCTCATCCAGTGTTTCAATCAAGCATATTTGACAGCCTCTTTCCAGCACTGGAGCAGCTGCAGGGCTGGACACATCTCTGGCTCTTTATATCCCCAGCATCTAGTACAGTGTCTGGCATATTAAATACCTCAGTGTTCATAAGTAATTGGCCCATATGGGTAAGGATATATGAGAAGATGTCTTAAATCAGAGATTGTCCATTTTCAGCATGCATCAGACCTGCCTGAAGAGCTTGGTAAAGCAAACTATTGAGCATTTCCATTTCTGGTGTATTCCCAGATGATGCTGATTCAGGAAACATACTTTGAAAACTACAGCTTAAAATTAACAAGCATAGCATTAAGTAACTAGAGATAACCTGTTGCCATTGAATGATTCTCCTGGCATGATTTGGAGCCAGTGGGGCTCAGAGGAAATCTGGGTCATTATTTTGAGGGTCATAAGGAGCAAAAGATCCCCAGAAACTAGCTCTGCCCTCTCCCTGTTAGAGACTGCTCTACACAATGTACCAGCAACTTCAGAAGGGCAGGTGTGACAAGCCTGGACTTGTTTAAGTTATTATAAAGGAAACTGCAAACACAGCTATTGCTAGCTTGGAGATTTGATTGGCATGTGATTCTTTCCTTCTTTCATCTATTAAGAAAGGAAAACTTATGCCTTAAGTCTCAGCGATTTCAGGAAAATGGGGAAAGTCTGAAAAAAACGTTTAGGGAGCATAAATTGGAGAAAAAATTGGCAGTAACTCTCCAAATTAAAAATGCAGATACTCCTTGTTCTCTAGCATCTCCACTGTTAGGAGCTTTTGATAAAGATACTTAGAAAAAGATGTCAGAAGCTACATCTGCACATGTTCATCACAGCCTTATTAATAGTAAACACATGAACACCATCAAAAACAGAAGAGTGTTAGCACTTTGCATCAGTAGAAAGAGTGCAGGATAGAAAACCAGATGCCATGTACTCTATATGCACCTTTTTTCTGGGTGGATATACCAGGATCTGTCAACACTATTTGTTGTTAAAGAGAGAAACTGGTGTAGGGCTCAGGATAGGAAGACAGTCTTTTATTTGCATTTTGCTCCTTCTGTCTTACATCCATGTGCTGCTTTTGTTGGAAATTAGGCAGAGAATTTGTTAAATTTATAAAGCTTTGAAAATGCCATACACTGTAAGGACCCACTACAATTATAGTTCATGTGCTTTTGTTTTGGTGCTTTCCAGAATATCTGAACATGTGCATTGATGGAGGATCTACAGCTTCCCTTGGTAGTAGGATTTGTGCAAATCTTTGTCATCCTCGCCTGCTATCTTTGCATTTATTTGAGCAGTTTGGCCATACCCTGCTCACTTAAAATTAGCCTAAAACATCCTCTTCATTTTTAATAATTTGTTCAGTATCTTTTTCTTTTATCTGCATCTTATTCTGTAAAAGAATGAAATGTCTGAGTCATTTAGTCAGGAACTAGAGAAAGTTTTGAGGCAGGCATTTGGGGCTCCAGTTTTAAAGGTCTATAATGGAGGCAAGGAGTCACATGGTGTTCTTTTGAGTCATCTCAAGACAGAACCCCTAAATGCCCCGTTTCTCCTCAACGAGCAATTCCAGGCCAGGCCTCCTGCAAGTTTGGCCATATTCTGTTTCCTGCTGGGCTCCCTGCCAGGCGGCTCCTTTGTTCAGGCCCCAGCATAGGGTGAGCATCCAGGAGTCTAGAGTCTCAGCATCTGACAGTGCTGGAGCCTCTGTGCCACCTCTGTGGTGCTGCCGCTGCCGCCTCCTCCTCCTCTTCCTCTTCCTCCTCCTCCTCCTCTTCCTCCTCTTCTTCCTCCTCCTCCTCTTCCTCCTCCTCCTCTTCCTCCTCCTCCCCCTTCTCCTCCTTCTTCCTCCTCCTCTTCTTCCTCCTCCTCTTCTTCCTCCTCCTCCTCCTCTTCCTCCTCCTTCCCCTTCTCCTCTTCTTCCTCCTCCTTCTTCCTCCTCCTCTTCTTCCTCCTCCTCCTCTTTCTCCTCCTTCCCCTTCTCTTCTTCTTCCTCCTCCTTCCTCCTTCCCCTTCTCCTCCCTTCTTCCTCCTCCTTCCTCCTCCTCTTCTTCCTCCTCCTCCTCTTCTTCCTCTTCCTCTTCTTCCTCTTCCTCTTCTTCCTCCTCCTTCTTCCTCCTCCTCTTCCTCCTCCTCCTCTTCTTCCTCCTCCTCCTTCTCCTCCTCTTCCTCCTCCTCCTGCTTCTCCTCTTCCTCTTGCTTCTCCTCTTCCTCCTCTGTGTGGCTGGCACTTACTGCTCTCCTGCCTCTCTGGGTATCTGTCCTGAGACTGGAATCACCTCTGGTATGCCCCCAGCAATTCTTCTATCTAGGGCCAAACCACTTTATTTCCAACACTGTATCAAAAGCCTCTCTTTCTTTTGTTGGGGGGGGGCTGTTTGGGGAACATGAAGAATAACTGGCCCCCAGATTCTAGTATTTAAAGACAACAGTAACAGGCTAGGGTGAGGAGGTCAACTCTTTCATTTGACATATGCCTTTGAAAATCTTTTCTGAGCTATTCATGGAGGATTTAGGAAAATGTTATCCCTTAAAGAGAGAGAGAAAAAAAAGTCACGTGAGCCCTACAGAGTTAAGGCTCTATTATGAGCCTGATAGCATTAAAAACAAAAATTAGGCTTGCAAGATTTGTTTGAGGTGTTTTATGTAGGCAAGCCTGCTGCCTGAAAGAATGTAATCGGTTGCTCCAGATATTTGGAGTACTAAATGGATTTAAGGTTCTTTTCACAGCTGTGTAGCTGGAGCACAGGATACAGGAGGGACCAGGACTGTGAGGAGCAGTGAACGAGAAAGAACTGAGCCTGTGTTCTTCTGAGGAGCCCCTATCCTTCTCTCTCAGCACATCCAATGGTTCCCTGCCCCAAGCTAAAAATCTGAGGTCTTGTACAGACCCAGAATCTGCCATTTGTCCTGGATGCCCTACTTTTTCCTAGGAAGCTTGTTTAAATGCACTGTTTCCATGTAAATGCTGATCCTGTTCTAAGCCTCCCTTCTCTGAGAAGACTGGAGACAAATGCTTAACATAGTTAAAAAGTTACTGTATCAAAAAACCAAATGTGCTCAATACTTATACCTAGAAAATGCTTAAACTTTTCTTGGATGGAAAAAAGTGCGAAAGAAGTTAATAAACTATTTAGTGTTAGGAGTATTTTTACTTTTATAATTGAATTTTTGCACATTTCATATTATATATATATATATGTGTGTGTGTGTGTGTGTGTGTGTGTGTGTATTTATATATCCATATATATATGTATATAATCTATATATATATATATGTGTATATAGTTGTCTGTAGTGTCAAATCTGTGTCCCCAAATACTGTTCAGTGTGGCTTCATCCACTGGAGCCTAGTCAACCTGCCAAGAGTCTCTCCCTTAAAGGAGACTGAGTCTCAAGGGAAATTTTTTTTAACTTTGAGGAATATGTAAGTCTGTGTGTATGCTGTATGTCTGAATATGTCCACATGTCCACATGCATAACCTAGTGCATAATCCTGAGTAGGGACTTACAAATTGATTAGCAGTTTCATTACAGCTGTATGTCCTTGTCTTCTGTTCATTTGGACCTGCTGGGCATAGGAGGCATTCTCCAAGGTAGCATTTAAGTCTAACATTCATGGGTTTTCTCATGATCCTCAAAAACTCTAATTTAGACAAAACTCTGGGAATGGAGATGAGGGAGATTTGCATGCTGTGAATGGCAGAATTATATTTTCTGACCCAAAGCTCTGTTGGTAATACTTCCAAAAGTGTTAAGAGATGCTTTCTTTGAATAAGTAAGAAACAATCATAGTGCAGGATCTAAGCTTCTTACCTGATACAGAATCCTGTGGGGCCCTCCAGCCCTGTAGCCCACTATGGTGAAGGCACTGGGTAGTGTGCTGATCTGAATATGTTCTGCCTACAGCGTCAATTCTGTATGCTGCTTTCTTGGATAAATGTCAATGCCATCTTACTCTCTATTCCTTTCTCTGAGAATAGAGCTTTTGAAACCTTTAGTTAGTAATTACTCATAGCATCATTCTAAACAGAATGAGTGGCATGAGTTGTTTCAGAGACGTAGTAAGCAGGTAGTGTAAGGCATGGGCTTTTGGTGGGGGTGCCACAGAGACAATGAAAAGCATAAGATCTTTACCTGTGTCATTAGGACTGGCATCATCCTGACTTATGGTTTTAAAGTCATGCTGTATTTTCATCACACTCACTGGGACGAAGTCTTTCTAGTGGCTTTCCCACGCTGATGAATTTGTGTTCACCCCCACTCTTTTGCAGAGCTCTTTTATGAGCTGGAGAAGTTTGATTTGTAAGACAAATGTCTGGCTCGGCAGAGTCAGTGCAGAGATGGGGAAAGTGAACTGTGTATGCAAAATGCTGTGAGAGGGTTTTTCAAACCTAAGCTGAGTTGCACCATTTTCACTTTTCTGGATTTTGTTTTCATTTTTTGTTTGTGAGTATGGGGTCGGGGGTGGTGTAAAGCCTCATAAGAAAAGAATCCAACTTAATTCTATCCAGTTTGACTTTGAATTCTTCTATCAGAAAGAATGCCACTAAAAGGAATTGAGAGTGTACCCAGAAGATTTCAGGACTAGGCCTTAGAATTCTGACTTCTTCTGAACTCGGATTCATATTTCAGCTGCATTTGGGTGGCCTTCAGCCACTCTCAAGCTCAATATATCCCAAAGCCAATTCTATCTTTTCTCTCAGACCTCCATCTGTGCCTTTGGCATTTCTGATGTTTCTCCCAAGCTTGAATCATCCTGGACTTCCTTCTACCTCCCAGCGTCTGCAAAGTCCCTTCCCTTGTCCTGTCGCAGCTTCCTGTTATATGGCTGCCCACTCCACCCTCATTCCAGAGCCTCTGTTTTAATTCAAGCCTTCTTCATATCTTCCACACTGATCACACTGGGATGTGTCTCCTGACCTACAGCAGCAAGTGCCCAACCTGGATTAGCAGCACACTTGACCCTTCCTGATTTCTTCTTACCTGGCCTTAGCCTCCTCCCCACCAGCTACTTTCATGTAAAGTCTTTTCACAACTCCAGCGTTCTAAGGACCACCCTGACCTCTCTGCTGAGCAAGCGATGAGTCACCAGCTAAGGTCTGTCAAAATGTCACCTTCACAGCATGAGCCCTATTCCATCTACCTACTTAGTTACTCGTAGATCTACTCTGTGCTTTCCCCAAAGGGGTCGGTCATCCATACCTCTTGTACTAATTGTCTGCTTTCCTTTTATCTCCAAGACATAGACATCATCAAAAGCAAGAAACATACCTGCATTGTATATTTCTAGTAATCTACTCCCTCATACTTGATAAAAACCCAGATGTTTGTTGAATGAATGAATGAACTGTTGCCCTGAAATGTGGTAATCAAGTGCTTTAATTAACTGATCCACATAGCCTCAATCTGCAAATATCTCTGAACAGATGCCTGACTATATTTGGTTTTTACCCTTAACCTGTACTGTAGTAGGCCAGGGTCTCACTTCTAAGTGTTTTTCCTCTGTTCCCTCCATGTGTATTAGTGGTCTTTCTTACCTTCATACAGCCTCCTCCATTTCTGAATGTACATCATTTACCGCATCTTCTTTATTAAGAATCTTCCCTAACCAATAGCAGAATTCTGATTATCACTTCCCAAATAATTCACCCCTGGGCATCATCGCTCTTCCTCTTCTAAATGATGCCAATCATAGAGCTTTGCAACTAAAGCCATAGAGCCTCATGGTCACCAGTTCTTCCAAACAACTTTATCAGGGCTGACTGCTGACTGCTCAGGGTTGTACCTGCAAGAGGCAGCCAGAATCACAGTGATCTCAGCCTGCATACAGACAAAGCAAGCAGAAAGCCTGGGCAGTTGAACCATGCTGTGTACTGAGGGTAAAGGTTAAATGAAGATCAGCACTGGTTGTAGCTCAAAGTAATTCATCTTAATGCTAATTCCTCCAGGTGAAGCAGGGAATGGATGACACAGAAGCACAGGGAATGTGCCAAACTGATAGAAAATCCTCACATTAGAACAGAATGAAACAAATTCATACTATAACTTGATGACAGGGTTTTCTAAATAAGGAGCTTTACAAGTGAGGTTCTTCTGAGGCACAAAACAGTAAACACAAAAGTTCTGTGTGAAAAATACCTGTAGACAAGGACCAAGAAATGTTAATTAACATTGTAGGATATTCACAGTGTTGTAAGGAGTGGAATGTACATCCCCTCTAGTCCATCATATACTTACTACATGTGCTAATTTTTAAAACTATGGCATGGAGGGTTTTTCTGTAGGTATTGTTCTGTCTGTGATATTCTTTGAACACCAGATCTGGCAGAGAATTGATATCTCTTTTTATAATAGAGCCTTGGGAATCACTTAGGAAAGATTTATGTGATAGGGTGTTAGCATCCATAAGAACCTAGCACAATATTTAGAAAATCAGGTTTAATTATGCAATCAATTCAGAGTTCTAGTTTCTTTAATCCATGCTTACCAGATCAACAATTGTTAAGCAAGATCTTAAACAAGATCAGTCTATAGTTGGTTGTGCCCCCTCCTAAGACCCACCTCCTAAGAGCCTATCCCTTTCTCTAAAATAACCCCTCAATGTTTATCATTCCAATAGCACTATGCCTAGAAGTAACAGCTCAGTGAAGTCAAGGTGGTAGAATAAAGCAGCAAGTGGATTGAGAGCCTTGAGAGCCAGAGGGAGACGGAAGGTTATGGACGTGATTGTGGAATACCAGAAGGGAGGGGTCATGATAAACTATGGAGGCCACCATATGTGGCTGACATCTGACCTGCATGCCAGCACTGCTGCTCTTCACATGGAGGTACCAGCTCCCTTACCTGCCAGAGGACTGGAGGGCTGGTTTTAGTTCTTGCAAGAGGGGGAGGGAGAAAAAAAACATGAAAATGGTTCTTGAGCCAGAAGAAGATACGACACAACTATTCATGGCCCCACTTTTGAACCCTGGACCCAGTAATGACTTCAGAGGAGTCCATGAGATGGAGATCAAAGAAGAAATGAGGCATGTTTAGATTTTGGGCTTCACCTTTAGGGTCTATGTGTCTATAGATCTAGGTATATAACCTACCAAAATCACATTTATAAACAATAGCTAAAGAATGCTTGGAGCTAGATGCCCATGACCTTTTCCCCCATCCTATTTAGAATTTGTTTTAACCCAAAGTTATGGAGACAGACTTGAAGGGAGACATCCCCAACCTTGCTAAAATGTAAGTACAAAAAGGCACAGATGGGATGGATATTGATGATGTTGCTTTTATCATGACATCATCCATAGACTCCTAGTGTCTTTGCTTTGCCTCCCTATAGTGATCACAGCATAAACTACTTGTCTTGTTTGACTTCCTTGTTCACCAAAGTTGAGCAGATTGTGGCCGTTTTCAACGCTTCTACCAGACAAAAAGCTTGGGACCATTTCTCGAAAGCTCAGCGCAAGAACATAGACATTTGGCGAAAGCATTCTGAGGTTGGTGATTTTATGATTACTTTCTAACCACCATCACACAGCTGGATTGGCAGAGAATAGTGTGACTGCAGCCATTATGGTTCTGTTACAGTGGGCGGTCCTCCTGCCATTGTCCTGTCTCATTGTCCCCTCCAATTCCAGCTCCAATTCATTTCTTGTCCAGAGAAGCAGCTGGCTTTACACTTAGAACATTTTTTTTCCTCCCCTGCAAGGGAGAAAAGAATCTTTCTCCATTCATAGTAAAGAACTTAGAAATAAACCAAGATGCTTTGCCTAAAATTAGATTGGGAAAAAAATAGGTATAAGCTAATTTAGAAATCTAGGGGTGTTTTTTTTTTGTTTTGTTTTTTTTTTTCAGAATTTTTCCTCAGTGTTCTATGTGGTGACAGTTTGCTCCTTGGACTTGAAATCATGAGTCTGCCTTCCTCTCCATGTCTTCTGGTCATTAGCCATGTTTTATTCCCCTGGGCTGGCCATGAGGCACTGTCACCTCTCTCCCTAGAGCAAATCCCGTAAAGAGTGTAAATGTCCAGGCTAGCTGAGTCCACAGAATCAATGCATGTGTGACGTGTGAGTATCTGCTGCCAAGGAAAGCGTCCAGAGCTTGACCTTCCTTGCGACCTAGACAGACCAAACCGCGTCATTAGTCATTGGTCATCCAGCTGTTATTTTTGACTCCACAGTGTAGTATACGCTTTGAACCTGTAATTTAAAAGTAAGTATACTGTCTTCCTTTGCTTCTTTTTTTTTTTTTTACAACGAGAGACTGTTTTTCATTTGGATGCCTCTTCATTTCTAGCATGTTAATATTAAAGTTCTCTAAAAGATACTCCCCTCTTTCAAAATCACAAACTTATAGAAGGTAAGGTTTATTTAATGATTTTGGCTCACACTTGCAAAATAAGTGTTTTATAAAGAGTTTGAGGAGCCACAAAGTACTATGACATAAATCATCTGGGTAGCATTTTAAGTGCCCATTAACTAATGCTAAATTACAGTTGAATACCAACGGTACTAGATATAATATCCACATGAATACTAAAGAGATTCTTTATTGTCACTGTTATTATGGTGAATACTGAATAACTTCACAATAATGGGACACTTAAAATGCTAGTGCAATTATTGTTAAGGACATTTTTTTAAGTTGTGTTCACTAGTGCCTAGGAAGGTGGCTGGTGACTGATACAGTTCTGTTCCATTCTCCAGGATTGTAAGGAGGTAGGATTTCTCTTTAATTTTTCAGGGGCCCCCATACAAAGGAAGGGTGTGTAGCTGATGCTTTCTCGGACACTGAAATGAGACCCAGGTCAAAGTTGATTTTCAGGAAGGCAAAAAAGAGCCTTCTGCATTGGATGCCATAAAAACATTGAGGGTTATAAAAACTCAAATTGGAATTCATAAACTGTGATTCAGATTTGGGAGTGATAAACCTATGAATTTTTAAAAATTCATATAAAAATGAAGCATAACTTAAAAAATTTCAAGAAACAACCCAGGTGACACAATATTGAAAACACATGGGCATGAAAAGGTCATTCTTCATGTGTGTCAGCAGACATCAGATACTGGTCTCTGCCATGCTTCCTGCCTGGTCCCACTCCATCTCCCACCTTCCCTTATCCCTGTCCCACCACTGGTGCTGTCCAGAGCTGGATGTGACAGCTTTCCTTCCCAGGTCTGAAGAAGCCTGCTTGCTTTCTTTGGTCTCAAAGGTCTTCCCTAAAAGGATCTTTGTACCTTCCTGCCATCTCCACCACATCTTTTGGAATACTTTAGGAAATGGAACTCTAAATTACCTTTTGTTTTCTCTCATCCATGTTTCTTAATTGATTAAATACCAGTTGGTAATATAACATTGTACATGATTTCTCAGTTGCATAGATGCTTGATAATTGGCTTGGTTTTTTCCGCATTCCCATGTACAGCATCTGTTAATTATCTGCAACACCTCTACAGATGGATTAGCTGGTTCCACTGATTTACTGCTGAACCATAGACACCCTGTGGAAACACCCTAGGTTTTCCTCCCTCCAACCTTTTCCCTTTCTGCCACCTTCCCCACAATAACAACTGTCATATGACGGTTTGTCATTAATTGCAAAACTAAGCAACAGCCCTTTCACCCTTGTTTATTCCTTCCATCTGGCTTCTCCTTATTTCAAGTATTGTCAAGCCACTCTTTAGGAATTGGACTCTTTGTTAAGAGAAAAATTAGTTGTCTGTCCCCTAGAAATTTGCCCACTAATCATGTGTAACATGCATCTCCAAGACCTGATAGTGTTAAGGCAGAGTCCCTACCTTTTTCTTCATGGCACTTTCTGTCTTCCTGTTTCCCTGTCCTCCATAGGGTGACTCCCAGGGTACAGAAGTGGCCCTTTGAATAGTGTTGACAATAAGTATTTTCCTTCCCATCACATTGTAGCTAAAATCTGTGAGCCAAAGAAAGATCTCCAAAGCCCAGGTGGCAGGTACACATCCATTGACAGATGGTTCTGGGCAGCAGAACCATGGTCAGAGTCATGCCATTAGTAAATTGGCAGAATCATTTAGTGTCATTGTTACTCATAGATTTATTATAAAGTAAAATTATTTTAAATATTGAAATTTTAATTAGAGGCTTCTATTTAAAAGAAGGAAACAGAATAATGGCATCCTTTCTCTGTTATAATTATTTTTGAGAACAAAGTGAATAGGATTTGCTAATATATAATACACACCTTTATATAAAATAGTGATATAACTATTTGGTGTAAACAATTACAATGTCTTGCTTTTAGACATAGTAGTAAGGAATGTATTGTGTAATTCTTTACATTTTTACAATGGGTTTTCTCATATACTGTTTCATCCAAACAGCCTTGTAGTAATATTATCCCCTTTTTATGGTAAGTAGACAGAGACTCGATGAAATTTCATGACTGGATTGCAGCCACTCACTGCTCTAGTCAATGAAAAAGGAAAATGTCCTAAGATGTCTGTGAAAGTGATGTTAAAACCGCCATTACCATAAAACTATAGCCCTATGCACACAATAATGGGACTAAAAAATTTAAAAAAAAAGACTTCTTTGTATTTATTTTTTTCACCACCTTGAATTTTAAACCACAGCTATCAGAATAGTGTATTTAGATAATCACATACAGGTACATACACAGCAATTGCCTAACCTAAAGACTAAGAAGTGCAGGGCTAGGGAAGTGGCTCAGTCTGTAAACAAATGAGGTTCTGAGTTCAGATCCCAGCACCCACATAAAAAAAAACTACATTGGGTCACACCTGTAATTCCAGTGCTGAAGAGATGAAATGAGATAGATCCCAGGGGCTTGCTGTCTGGCCACTCTAATTGAATCAGTGAGCTCCAAGTTCAGTGAGACCCCGTCTCAAAAAATAAGGTGATGAACAACAGAAGACACCCGCTTCAACTCTAGCCTCACATGCACATTATGGACATGTACACATTCATGCATACACCAAGCATGTGCACAGAGTCTTTAGCGTGCATTTCGTCCTACAAACCATCAGTACCACATGATCCAGTACACAACTGAAGAAGTGGTCCTAAAGCTCCACCAGGACCAGTGCTGAACTTGACCTCCTTAGCATTCATTCCATTGCTCATGTTCTTAGCAGTAGGTACTGGTGCTCCTGTGTGCCAGCTACAAAACGGGCATTTGTATGTAATCTTTCTGCTAGGCAGATGATTCCCCCCTTTTTTATGAATGAAGAAACTGAGACTCAAGAGAGATAAAATAATTTACCAAAGAACCCTTAAGTAGTCATTGATGAGCAGGGATTTTGCCCAATTCTACCACCAAAGCCTTCTGCCTTTCTTCTACACCCCACCCCCGCAACTTCATTCTTCTACCCCCGCCCCAACTTCATTCTAGATATGTGAGGTAATGTTTGGGTGAAAGCTTTGGAGTCTAAATATTGATGGATCATTAATAACATATCCAGAGACCATGGGGAGAAGGTGTGATAGCGTGTGGCCATGACTGACGTTCACATGTCCTGTGCTTTCAGGAGCTCCGAAATGCTCAAAGTGAGCAGCTCATGGGCATCCGCCGAGAGGAAGAAATGGAAATGTCTGATGACGAGACCTGTGACAGTCCAACTAAAAAAATGAGAGTCGATGAGTCAGGTAATGCCGATAACCGCCAGGTCTCCAGGAGGTATTTTAATGAGCCCCAAATCTTAGATGGAGGATGAGTACTGGGAAATGGCCACATAACTCACTTTTATTTGAGTTATGCTAAACTTCCATGTTTGAGTAACTACATTTTATTAGAAGAACTTTAAACTCCATCTTAGGAGTACTGTGATTTAAATTGCTCCAGTTGTTTCTCCATATGTAGATCTGGGGCCGTTATACTTCAGGGCTTTTTGCCTGTTCCCATAAAAACCCTTTTCCAGAATATGGCAGCCACAGCTGATGCTGAATTACAGATGAAATTTGGTTTCAGTCCATGTGCTTCTTACTTAGGAATCGTTTAATCCCTAAAGAAGCTTTCTAGCCTCCGAGCCAGTGTGCTAGAAAATTAAACTTTTTCCCCCAATAAATTTTAGTGCATGTAACCTCTCATCAAGAGGGGGCCCTACTTGGTTACAAGCGAGGGGTATCACTCCCTGATTTAAGAGTGAAGCTTGGAAAGAAGTCTGCTTTGTGTGATTTGTCTTACCTAAGATGCTGATCAAAACTGTTCAAATGGTAAGTTCTTTCACAGTGTTAAACAGGTTCGGTCGGATGAGAAGCACCAAAGGAGACAGTTTATGTGGGGGAAAGAATGTTGTCAAACTGACCTGGGAAGACCCACAGTCACCGTCATTGTCAGAAAAGGAAATTACAGAAATGCAATTTCATCTGTCTCCCTGTGTGTACCAGGGAATAAAGCATACACCTGCCCCAGGCTTTTTAACAGAAAGATTGCAGGTGACTGAAAATAGAGGATATTGGCTAATTTGTTGGTGGAAGCATAGGGAGAAAAAGAAAGACTCTCCCCCCACCCCTTGTCCTCTGAAGGTTCACTGAGATGAACTGATGACAGGAAGACCACAGAAGAGAAGATACACATGTTTATGGGGTATACAAAGGCAAACACAAAGTGTGGTCACTCATAGTGTGGTCACTCTGCAGTCCAACTTGATCCTGAGCTTGTATGCTTTTTCCCTAGAGAAGGGGCAGAGTGGGGACTGTAGGCAGTTTTGGGAAATAGTAAATGGTTTTTTGGGAGTACCCAGTGATCCTGGAGAACATGGGCCAGTGGTCTTAGACCAAGTCACTGGGGTTCCAGAACAGACAGTGGACTATAAACAATTCTCTTTGGAATGTTGACTGGCACCAAAACAGAAGACAATTGTGTGTGACAGAACTCTGCCCAGCTGTGTTGACAGATATCCGTCTCACAGTAATCAGGGCCTACTGAAACTTGCAAGGTAGGAAAATGAGACCCAGAATTTTGTGATTAAAGCCCTCTGGGGAAGCCTGGTTGATACACTCTGATGTTAGAGAACCATTGCCTTTGAAAAGTTGGCTTTCCCTCATATTCTATCATGTGCTCAGCATGCACATGAACAGTACCACAGTGACTTCCTGAAGCCATGTATTCCCTGTCTGAAAATCAAACCCAGCATGCATGTCTCTCAGTCAACAGAGAAACAGAGACCAGATTTTCCTCACAACTGTTTTGCTACACTTGAATCTGGTTATTTGAGAATCTCATCCTCATAGCATTTCTATGCTGTTAAGTCTTCATATTTAGAAAGAAGGAGCTATTAGTGTAATTTTCTTAAATTCGATGGGATCTTGATGTAAAGGTGTTTTCCTCTAAATAGCTTTCATCATTTTCGAAGGAGAAACTTGAATACTTAATATCCTTGTGCTAGGTGTAGAAGAAAAGAATTGAGCCAATCAGAAATTCTGACTTGAACTTGCACCTTTTTGGGTATATGTGACATTTCTTTTAAAATGACCTGTCAATCTTCCAAGGAAGAAATGCATGTCATTTCACAGTTTGCTCGGGATAGGACAAGCATAAGGATAAATGAACAGTACGCTCACTGAGGAGATCTGGCAAGCCACAGCGGCATCTGTATATCCACAGGACTGATACCTGACCTCAGCTATAGACTGGTCAATGGAGATGGCAAGGATTATCCCTTCTCTGGTCTACGGGAGAGGACTTGCCCGGATCTCTCTTAGTTTCTTCAGCAAGCATCCAACAAGAGCATGAAGTATAGCCTACACTCTTAAAAGCTTTCCCCAGGCATGTTACTTGGTCAGCAGGATGAATGAGCAAAAACAGTGCTTGTGTCTAGCACATACTGAGGGGAGAGATGAAAGAACTGAAGTTCAAATGCCAGGCCCCAGCAGTTCAAAGTCTTCCGTGCTTCTTCAAATGAGCTGGACCAAAGGACGTGGCATGTGGTTTCGGCAGAGAGCACAGGACTGATTAAAGGGAAGGGAAAGCAGCTAACCAGTTTTATTCCACTGGGCCCTGGAGTTCCTGCCAAGAGGCAGGCAGTTGTTTTCTTTGCAGCACCTGGGAATTCAAGGACATGGCCTGATGGGCAAGAATTACCATCTGGTCTTTGGACTGAACACAGGCAAATCCCTGCTAACAGCAGCCTGACGCAAGGGAGGAGGGACAGGGACAGAGGCCCCACAGCCCGAAAGAAACATCTCTATCACTCATTATTAGGTACAAATTTACACGTGCCAGTCACCAGCATGGGAGCTCTTTCCTGAAAATTTAGCACTCTGGTGAACTAATGGAAATTGCCAAATGTTGAAGATTTCCTTCTAAAGAATCTGTGGTCTGGTTCCTCTTAGCTGAAGCAGATTTTGCCTCAGGTCTTCTAAGGAAATAGGTAGCCCAGAAATTCTTGGAAATTCCAGGGAAGAGCATCCTGCAGGAAACCTCCGATTTGTGTCAGGAGGACACTGGGAGGCCATGCTTCCCAGGGTGGTCAGATGTAGGCTCCCAGGCAGTTGTGCTTGCCATCTTCCCAGGAAGACAGAGCCTGCCCAGAAGGGAGGGGTCATTTCCAATGAGATGGAGAGAACTGACTTTGTATCTAGAAGTAGCACCATTTATTATGGGTGTTAGGGCTTGAAGGATATCTTGGTTTTGTTTTTTTTTTTAATAACTAAAATATTTCACTATACCTCTGCTTTTCTGTTTAAAAACCATTTCATTACATTTTTACTTTTGGATATATAAAATGATTTAGAACTGTCTTTGGCTCAAGTTCCCTGGTACTGCTTTAATTACAATATAATTCTTGGCGGCGGTTCACACTTCCCCGTTGGTGATCTTAAGAGGAAAAAGGCGTTTGTTGGAGCAAAACTAAGATAGTGATGAAAACGGAAATGAATTTTGCTAATGAACTGAAAATCATGACAGATTTATCAAAGTATCCATTCAAGAAGATCAGCTCCTGCTAGGAAGCCTGTGAAGAGAATTTCTGATCAAATGTAAATGTGTTGTTGCTTAGGCGTCCTTCCACTGGAACCAAGCCAGACCTTTAAATCCAGTTGGAGTCTTCCTTCTTTCTGCTGCCTATCTTCTCTTCTTCCCATCTTTCCTTCCCTCTTTCCCTCTAAGGGAGTGGGGCAGGTATGTACAAGGAAGACCAGGAAGAAGCCTGGCCTAGGTGAGAAGGCTTAGTGTGGCAGAGCCCAGTGAGTTTCAGTGCCATGGGTGTTAAACAAGACAGTGCATGCAAGGGTAACACCAAGTATAAAATAAGTACTTGGTAATGACCACTTTGTGTATTGTTTCTCTCATTCTCCAGCCCCAGACCCTGGGCCTTTCCCCAAGCAGTAAAAGTGTGTTGATTTCAATTGCATATTATTCCTTTCATCTGGTCTTAACATTTTTGATGGCTTTCCTCCAAGAGGAAGATAGTAGCGCTGAGATTTGCACAATTCAATTTAAAACTCACATGTTAAGATGCACATTCAATAAGGTTCTTCCCTTTGCCAAACATTCAGAACTGCATGCAGAAGCCAGTGTCACCTGCTGAGTAAGAGTCATTCTAGTTACCAAAAATGTTTGTGAAACACCAGAAGGGCATGTTGAAAGCACTGGGTCTCCAGGTAGAGAGGGTTCACCATGGTGCTCCTGCCCACCAGGGGCAATGATGCCTTTAGAAAAGAAAAAAACCATTTTATGTTAATAAAGATACAGTGTCCAGTAACAGATGTGTCCTAAAGCTACTAAATTAAATCCAAGATGAATATCACTATGTTATACTCTCCATCCAATGCTTGATGACTATTCAATGAACACAAATTTTAGAAGAGTGAAAGTAAAACACCCTTGCTTAATAAACAACCCTTAGGCCACTCCATAATACATAAACAAATGCTTCCAGATTATAATTGAACTTCATTTAAACTGAGTTCTTTATGTGAGCAATTGTAGTGTGTGTGTGTATATGTGTGTGTGTGTGTGTGTGAAGTGTGAGCATGCATGTGCCATGGTATAAGTGTAGAGGTCAGAGGACAACTTTCTGGAGTCAGTTCTTACCTTCCATCTTGTTTGAGGCAATATATCTTGTTTCTGCCCCTGTGTTGTATACCTCAGGCTAGCTGGACCACAAGCTTCCAGGTGATTCTCCTGTCCCCCTCCCATCCTACTATTAGGAGTGTTTGGATTACTGTCACAAACTTTCAGATCTACCTTTTTTAAAAATTATTTTTAAATTTGATGTGTATAAGTGTTTTGCCTGCATGTATGTAAGTGAGCCAAGTGTGTGCATTGCCCATGGAGGCCAAAAGAGGGTATTGGATCCCCTGGAACTGGAGTTACAGATGGTTGTTAACTGCCATGTCAGTGCTGGGAACTGAACCCAGATTCTCTGCAAGGGCAGCCAGTGCTCTTAACCACTGAACCATCTTTCCAGCCCCTCTAGATGTGTTTGCCAGGATCAGATGACATGTCAGGCCTCTCTCCACTTACAAATACTTTTTGGTCTTTTTTGACACAGGGTCTTTTTTGGGGGGGGGGTCTTTTTTGACACAGGGTCTCCTTGTAGCCCCCAGCTGTCCTGGAACTCACTACTCACTATGTAGACCAGGCTGACCTTGAACTCAGAGAGATCTGCCTGCCTCTGGGAGTGCTGGGATTAAAGGCGTGCGCCACCATGCCTGGCCACAAATACTTTTTCTTAACAATAATTATTTTCTCTATGTTGTCACTTTTACATAGAAATTCACAAGTTTTTTGTTTTTTTTTTTTAATTTCACTAAGACGTTGAACAAGGACTTTTCCAAATCTTAAACCATGTTAGGAATTCAATTAAACTGAGTTGGAATTAGTAGTATTCAGTCCAAATAGTGTTATCCATAGCTGGGTGCTTTAGGTAAAAAAAAAAAAAAAAAAAAAAAAAAATGAAAATTGAGGTTGTCTTTGGTTGGCACCTTGATTTCTTTGAGTTCTAGGACTATCTTTGGTTTTCTGATAGTGTATTTCCTGCATGCTCCTGCTTCAGAAAGCCCCTCAGGGGTACCTAACAGGGAGTTCCTAATCCAGACACAAACATAGGAAGAGGGTCATTGTGGAACCAACAGGACACAGAAGAGGATTTCTAAGTGCCACACCAGAGTCCTGAGGCCAACTAAAGATGGCAGTGTCACTGGCAACAGCCAGAAACCTCCTTTTAGGAATCCTTGACTTGATCTAAAATAAAACAGCTGACCATGGTGGCTTAGAGCTTAGCAGAACAAGAGCTTTCAGCTGTGGAAAGTAGGAGGACCCAGTTTGAAAACAGATGCCAGGGTCTGAGCTCCCTATAGCACCACACCCCAAGGCAGGGGCACCAGTGAGTATAAGCCTAGAGGGACCAACTGTTTTCCCACATAATGATAGCCTGGAACATTCTCTCCTGAAAGATCAATTGAATAGCACTACCTGTCTAGTAAGAGCTGCTGAATCAAAGACAGGTACTTTCTTTTTCAGCCACAACTCAGTGTCTTCTGGGAACCTCAGAGCCAAGCAAGGAAATATGATTGATTGAACTAATGACTTAAAGATGATGAAATTTTCCAAGGTGGCCAAGGAGCAGCTTCTGTCCTAAAATTTTACAAAAGAGCTTTTTTTTTTTTTTTTTGTTCCTTTGGACTTTGTTTTTATAAATCTTGCAAATCTTACCAAAGGAATTTAAATAAATATTTGGGGTCAATTTTTCAGTTCTGATTTTATGCACAGTTATAACTCCCTTTCCATAATTAACATGTTTCTGAAATATGCAGTAATCATTTCTTCTTCTAAATTGCCTTTTAAATACATGGAATTATACTATTAAATGGATCCTGTAGCAGAGGAGTCCTTTCTAATAGAAGCCTTCCTGCTTGCCAGACCAGGCTGTGTTTATCTGGGTTGTAAATTCACATGTCCAGGTTAGCATGATCCCTGTTGTGACCTTTCTGTAGCACCTAACCTCTCTCACAGTGAACAAACTTCACAGGTTCAAAATTTACCTCTGTTTTTGAGATTGCCTTGTGTCTGGGAGACCAAGGAATCGTCCTCAAAACTCGGTTGAGCCCTTGCCTGAAGTTCTTGAAACAGTCCATCCTTGTGCCCTTCGAGCCTGGCACTAGGTGAATTCTTCAAATGACACCCTGTGCGTGGCTCTGTCTCTCCCAGATGCACTTGCAAAACAGACTAGGACTCTGTGAGACTCAGGCTTCTTGCTTAGTTCAGTGAGACCCAACGAACCTGGCTATTGGGTAGCTGGCTTCAGGCAGAAGAGGTAAATAAGAAAATTAAACAGTCCTCTGAGAGGGAGAGCCAAGGAGGACTCAATGTGAAAAGCCTCAATTCAAATGACCAGTTTACAGCAGGGGTCTCAGCCTCACCCCATGCATAGAGCGCACAATACCCTGATGCTTCTCAGCTGCCCAGAACAACATCATCCCCAGTCAGGTTTTTTCATATTTTCTGGATAAGGCTCGATGCAGGACTATCACAAAGGAGAGGAGACTTAGCCCATTTTCCTAGCAGGCTCTAAAGATTGAAGGAACGTTTATGTAATAAGATGCAAAGTTGCTATAGGAAATACTATAGCAACCTAACACCTCCTGGAGTCAGGCAGCCCCCCCTGTAACAGCAGTCTAAATTTACATTTACTGCAGTGTCATTTTTACCAACACTCAGCATCTCATTCTGACAGGATGTTAAAATATGTTTTTAGCTCGCATTTGAGCAAAATTAACATACTGTTGCTGGAATTTAAGTATAGTCTACCCAATTTCTGAAAAGAAAAAAAAAAACAGAATCATTTTGAAAGTTTAGATGGCAGAATCTGGGTGTGTAAGTTTTTATTATTTTCCTAAACATAACAACAACTTCCCTAGCATCAGTTACTAATTTTCCCTTTCACTTTTTAAATAATAAGTAGGAATTTCTGATTTTGAGGAGACTCTTTTTCAACATCATTATATTCTGTCAAGTGCTCACCTGTGATTTTAGTAAATGCTTCTAGAAGACACTTTCAGTAGGGTTAGCTCACTCCCCTGAACTGGAAAAGCCTGTAACATTGTTTAATACAAATTTATTGTTCATATAAAAACAAAATATAGTCACTTAAAGAAGTCAAGTGGTCAAGATGATATATAAAGGAACTCCAGCTATTACAGTCCTGCAGAAGAATGCTTTGATTTTAATGTTTTTGACCTGTGTAGCTTGGTTAAGTATTTTAATGCATTTTATAAGGTTCAGAAAAGTTAATTCTGCATGACTTTGGTTTCAGACAGGCTTTGTGTCACAAACTTTTTCTAAAGCTTTCTTTATATGTTAATTAATAGAAAATACAGAGCAAGTGAGTTTATGTTCCCTTAGGATTGTGAGCTCTTTCTCAGGGACCTGTGGAAGGTAAAGCTTTAGTCTTCAAGGTTGTCACAGTGGATACCTGGTTCTTAAAGCCTGATGACTAGACCACCCCTCCAAAGACAGTGTTTTAGGTCCATTAAATGTGTGTCTAAGAAGCTAGATATGTAGGCCATTTGCTAGTGAAAAGATGCCATTGATTTTCTTCTGTATTTCTCCATCAGAAATCTTGACGTGTGACTCCAGTCTGTCAAAGTGGGATATTGGCAAGTGAATCGATATCAGGCTATATTAGCACATAGGCTGTGACTAACATCTTAGCACTGTGATGATATACTGTTTATGAGCACCAGTGTCCTGATTCTCCTCTACTTTTAAATTTCATTGTTCATCTAAGCACAGTTGTTGACATAAAGCTATTCTATTCTGACCAGCATCATCCTGAGAAGGAATCCCTATATACTAATGGAAAGGAATCAAAAGAAGTCATTGTTTTCCTCCTTTTTTCAGAAATTCCACTTGCCATTGTATGATGTTTACCATGTACTTAGAAACCCCCGAAATTGAAATTTATAGCATCTAAAAGGTATTAATATATAAGTTCTCCCATACTGAAATGGCTTAGAGATGGTGCTCTTGTACTTAACTGACTAGCCTTGATACTTGGGGTAGACAAGTACTCAGCAACTCTGCTTCCCAGTTTCATGGCACAACATGTGAACCCTACTGGGAAATTTCTAAAGCATAAAAATTTTATTTAGACTCCAATTACTAGCAGAGAAGTAGAGAGAAATATTTCTGGGGCAATAGTTGCAAGACAGAATATGTAATTACATTGCATCAGGCAGGATGTGTGAGTCCTGCCAAGTCCACCCTGACTTTTACAGCTACTGAGCCCAGAAACCCTGGATTGCTACGTGGGACATGTTGAATCATTGCAGCTTGAAACAGTTATATAAATTTTCAGTTTCCAGAATTACTTCTGAAACTTTTAAATCTCTAACATTGGAGTATTGGTTAATTAATGGCATGTCTGATCAGATTTGAAAAAAAAATCAAGTTTTAGAAGTTTGTAAATGGCACAATAGAAGGTTCTCAGTATATTTGCTAAGTGGTAAAATCATTTATAAATTAGCATATATGAATAATTACAAATGTGTGTTTCTTATGTGTTATAATCATAATTTATATGTTAGGAGACCTGCAAGGAAATGGGTATAAATACTCTGTGTCTCTAAAAGATATGGCTAATGATAATTTTGTTTTTTCTTCTCTGTGTATTTCCAAATAGATATATGTGTTATTTTAATGCTGTAATGAACATTAATTTTAAAATTACCTAGGAGACTCTATGGCAAACTTAATGTTGTTTAGATGTTACCACTTGGCTATTTCCAATCAGCTTCACAAGTTAAAAAAAAAAAAGTAACTATGACTATCAGATGATAAATTTTAATGAATTGCTTGCTCTTGCTTTCAACTAGAGATTTTCCACATTTAAATTACCATAAAAACATACCTTTGCAGACCACATCATCATATTTTCCTCATATTTATGTAGCTTTTAGATGAAAGATCCAAGAAATAATCTCAGTTCTAAACCAGGCAGAAAAGTTGAGCTCCTACCAACAGAATGATACACCTCCTTGGATATAGGAGAAGCCTCAGAAATGTTGACCAGCCCTGTCCTTTTCACAAATAGGAAAATTTAGTCACTGTATCGTGCTCAGAAGTTATCTAAGGTATAAGTGGAAATTCTAGAACTCAGAAAACAGACTTCAAATTCACTGTCCAGTACCTTCAGTCATGTGGTAAGCATCAGGAACCAAGTAAAATCAAGCAGGGATTTGAGTGCTTAGTGTGAGCACGAAACCATGGCACCATTGAGAGGCAGAAGTGGCTAAAAGCAGTTGTCACCGTAAAATGCTAATCTAGGCGAAATCAAATTGACCCTATGCTTTGTCTTGCAATTTTCTGCTGCCTAGAAATTTGTTTTGACATAGGCAGTGCATCCAGAGAACTGTTTTTAAGTCCATTCCAACAAAAATACCAGCTTTAAAAAACTTTTCAGTCAGGCGTGGTGGCACACGCCTTTAATCCCAGCACTCAGGAGGCAGAGGCAGGCAGATCCTCTGTGAATTCAAGGCTAGCCTGGTCTACAGAGTGAGTTCCAGGCAGCTGGAGCTACAGGGAGACCCTATCTCAAAAAGATCAAACAAAACAAAACAAACAAAAAAACCACAAAACTTTTCAGGAACTCCACACACTCTCATCTGATTGAGTGGTATTTCCCCAAAGAGTCTGCTGTATAGCAGAAAGAAGAAATGCTTCAAAGAACTGAAGCATGCTGGGAATGAGCAGTGCTTGTTACACATTTCCTTGGATGAACCATACATAGGTCACAACCCAAGTTCTCTATTACCTAACTCTCCAAAGTGATGAAGAGAAAAATAAGGATACTTTTTGGAACATGGGCACCTATTTGCTGGTTGCCCATGATGATCTAAGCTGTAATATCAACCCTTTGATACCCCATCTCACCACTCCACCCCCATTTTCTCTGCTACAGGGAGAGCCCATGAGATCATCAGTAAATTGATTCAACATCTAATTTCAAGACTTATTAAAGTGTCTCTCCCTGTTTTCTTTTTCCCAGGGCTTTTCTTTATGAGATACACCTCTCAATATATCTTAAAAATAGAAGTCTGAGGGAGAACATATACAGTAATATCGATCTTATTGCAACTCCTAGACTCAGGGAAGGTTTGATCTGGAAGAGGCCTTGGAAGTAATATGTTTCTTCCTTCCCCCAACATTCTAAATTTAATGAGAAAAAAATTGAATTTTGGCACTCCTAATAATAGGTTGAATTGCTGAATAAAAACAAAAAGTCAATACTGGATTTTGTTGAGTTACTCTAATTATAAGTTTCCAAGCTCATCTTAATCTATAACATGTTTGGCTAGTCTTTATGGGAAGGATGAGAGATTTCCTTCTTCTTTAATGATTTATTAAGTAGTCTTTATCTCCACACCAGATTTTTCTAGGATAGTCTGTGTAATTCCTAAAACCACTCCTTTCTCAATCCTTAGCTCTTTTCCTCTGTGAATTATTTTAAACAGTGTCCAAATAAAAGCAACAACAAAATTAAACAACATTCACTAAATTCTTACAATGTGTATGGGCCCATGTCCTTTGTCTCAAAGTGCCAGATTAAGGGGGAAATCAGCAAAGTCGTACAAGACTAATTAAGAGTCAGTCCCTGAAGTGAAAGTGTTGCTTCTGGATTCTAAAAAAATTCTCACCACCTATTATTAGTTGTTTTCCTAGAATAGCATCATGGGTCCTTGGTCCACATAGTCTTTACTTGCTGTGCTCTCAAAGTGCACTCAAAAGCTAGCAGAGAAACCCTAATGTAAAGAACGGTGAGAACAGAGGCTACCTGAAAACCAATGTGTTCATCTGAACTCTGTAAGCCCTGAAGAAGTCTTTGTGTGTTAAGCTAACAGGGCGAACACATGCTGAAATGAAGGCCCTCTCACCCTGCTGCTCCTTCGATGCCCTCAGGACCCTTTCCTCTCCAAGTGCCCAGCTCACTGCTTTGTACACAGTAGCAGGTGAGAATTTCCTGGATAGGTAGGAAACTGCAGCCAGGAAGAACTAACTTATCATCTCTTGGGGAGCTATTTCTGTTCTTTGTTTTGAGCCAAAAAATGAAAGACTTTTTAATCAGCTTAAACTTCACAATAGTACCATATTTTTCGGATATGGACCCTAAGATCTCAGGAAAGCATTATTTGCCCCAAGTCTGACAGTTGGTATTCAAAGATCCCCACCTCTGTGACTGTGTATGTCTCTGTGTGTCTCTGTCTGTGTGTGTGCACACGTACATGAGCATGCATGCATGCATGCATGCAGGTGGAAACTGGAGGACAATCTTGCCATTGTTCCTTTCCTTGGGTACCATCCATTTGTTTTTCTTGAGACTCTGCTTCTCATTGGCCTGGAACACACTGAGTAGGCTATGCTACCTGGTCAGCAAACCAGCCCCAGGGATCCAACTGTCTCTGTCTCCCCAACTCTGGGATTACAAGCATACACAAAACCTAGCTTTTTAAAAATAAGGTTTCTAGGAGCTCAAACTCAGGTCCCTCAGGCTTGCAAGGCAAACACATTACCATCTGAGCTATCACTGTAGCCTTCTCTTGTCTTTTTCTAAACTACTTCTGCCTCCCAACTACACAGAATCCTTGTTGACAGGAGCAGTAGTATAGGTCACAGAGCAGAATTAAGGGGTGCAGATCAGCATGCCTGGCATTCTCCTCAAAGCCAGAGCTCCTCAGAAGGATCAGGTGCCCCCAGACTACTGTCCCTCTTCTCTACAGAATCCTACTTCCCTAATTGTGTATCAGAGACTCCATGTGTGATTCTTTGGGGTAGAAAGAATGAGGCGTCGTTTCCGGCTGTTAAACCATAGGGAAATATGGAAAGGTAAAGGTAGAGAAAGAACAGTAAAGAATTAGACATGGTAACATTTGAAATTAGAACTAGGTGCAGATGAAGAATATATCTTGATTTGATTTTTTTTTTTTTTTGTAATTTAAAGTTGCTGAGTCCTTGGGCTTTTGAAATAGAAATTAACATTTAAATTAGACTTTTTGTCCCTTCTATATAACATTTAGGCTCCTAAGGAATATTATAATTGATGCTAGATCATCAGCGCCATGTTAACAAAGCACTTTATAGAAAACCATCCACAGCATTTTCTCTCTCATGTTCAATAAAAAGCTAGTAACAAGAGAAATGCCATCTCAGAGGAATTCTTTTAACCTTTCAGAAACAAAATATTTCACACTAATTCCTGCTTAATTGGAAGGAAGCCATTTTTTAAAAATCATTGAATTTGAGCTTGAAGCCTGTTCCATCCCTGACCTCTTTAATTTAATCAAGGTCACCTCATAAACTTGTCCAAACAGCTCTATTTCTCAGTTAGAAAAAGGTAGTGCTGTTAAAAGCATTTAGCGTGTGATTAATAGTGCTGAACTGGGGCTTCAGCACTTAGAAGGCCTTTGTGAGAAGCTCCTGGTGCAGATGCAACATCACTACCCCAAAAATTATACTCACCAGACTCAAATCATTTTAATGAGCGAAGCAAAAAACTGGGTTTTGGTGAGGATGTGAGGAAGGCTATCATGCTCAGTATAAGGAGGATTTTAATGTCTGAACAACCCTCTCCCATGGAAAAAACTGCTATAATTTAGTCATCCAGACAGTTTATAAAATACATGCCACTTTCCCTGCCCAAGGACTCGGAGAAGATGGATGCTAAGTTCCCAGAGCAGGGTTTTGTAACAGTCCAGCATTGAAAAGAAGTTCTGAGAGGATGTGCCTGGTGGAAGAATGTGAACTCCAGCCATCTGTGTAGATGAACTATCCTATTCCGAGCTCTGAGAATCTGCCTTCGGTGTCCCCCATTCCTCCGCATGTATTTCCCACTTTATGAGCCAAAGCACCGCCTTGTTTGAAGAGAAAGTTATTCAGGTGGTCAGAGCACTAGGACCGCTGAGAAAGGAGCATGCAAGACTGAGAACTGGTGTCTCCAGCAAGAGAACTGGAAGTGCTGAACAGTGGAGAAATAACTGAGCCAGTCCAAGCAGAAGCTCCCAGATGCATCTTCTGTTGTTTCCAGGATAGCTTGGCAAATGGTCTCCCCTCCCCTACCATCAGCTTTCTTAAAGGCACAGCATGAGCTCATGCTTAGAGTTTCCTTAATAAGGTTGTAAGAAAGAGCCAATTAAGGGAGTCATGGCATTTTGAAAAGACCTCGTGCAGTGCCGTAGTGGAGAGTTGATGCTGCTAAGGGACAGCAGAGGTATAAATGAGCTTCCGAGGCAAGACTGCACATGAGGATCACCTGGGGAACCTTAGACAAATACCAATGCTGTGGGTTAATGCCCAGTCATCTGTTATTCAAACACTCCCCAGGTGATCCTCGGGTACAAAGAATGGAGAATGGGCCTGTAACATGAGGGTTGATAGCTACTTGTAGTAAGTGGGAAAGGAAGGAGCGAAACCAGCTGAGGTACGGAAAAGAAAACCGAGGGAAAAGGTAAAAAATGTGTGGTGGACAGAAAGCCACTGGACCAGAGAAAGGAGATGGAGGCAGTTCCAGTCTAGCTTGCAGGACTCAGGTGAAGAATTGTCCACATCATGCCTTCACCAGGTGATTGGCATATGCACTGTAGACACTGGTTACTGGGGAAAGGACTGCTTAAGAAAGGAAGAAGGATGGTCTGAAACAGATGTAAACATGCCAGGGCCAACACTGATGCCTTTCTGTGGCTCTAAGACAACCAAGACCATTTTCCTCTGTCCATGATCAGAGAAGAAAGCAGGTATGCTAGGCATTTACCAGGGAGAAATGTCTCAGCAGCCAAGGGATGTCCCTCACTAGAGGGACCACCTGTCCTGTGGCAGAGGCTGGGCCAAAGTAGTGGTCAAAGGCGATCAGTTCCAGAGGTCCAGTCTGGCCACCTCTGGGTGAGACCATAAGCCAACCATAGCAGAAATATAGCTGCGAATAAAAGCAATACAAGGCCGTGGCTAGTAGACCAGAAGAATGTATTATAGAGACAGCCTGGAGGATTACTAAACACATTCAGTCACAGGATCGCAGGAGAGGCACTCTGGTGGTTTGAAGGAATGTCCCCCATAGGCTCCAAGTATTTGAACACGTTTCTCTAGTTGGTAGCTGTTTGGGGAGGTTCAGGAGGTATGGCCATGGCGGAGGAAGCATCCCTGGGGATGCTTTGAGAATGTAGAGCTTGTCTACTTCCAGTCTCTCTCTGTTTCCTGTGCCTGTTTGAAAATGAGAGTGCTCAGCTTTCTGCTCAGGCCACCTCTGCCACCATGCCACCTCACCTTGATGAACACTTATTTCTCTGGAACCATAAGCTTGATAAACTTGTTCTTCTATAAATTGCCTTGGTTATAGTGTACTATCATAGCAAAAGAAAACTAACAAATCCAGGCAGCATTCAGAGTAGAAAAGGCAGATCAGGGAAATGGTTGACAACCTGGCAGAAGGCAGAGAAGCTTAGAAGGCCATGTCTGATGGCAAAAACTGGAGACAAGGTGTGATGGTTTGAATGAAAATATCCTCCCATAGGCTCCAAGTATTTGGACATTTTGTCCCCAGATGGTGGCACTGTTTAGGGAGGTTTTAGAAGGTGTGGCTATCCTGGAGGAAGCACATCACTGGGGGTGGGCTTAGAGAGTTCTTAAGCCTTGCCAGATCTCCAGTCACCCTCTTGTTTCCTGTGCCTGCTTGAAGATGTAGAGCTTAGCTTCCGCTCCGCCTCCAGCCACCTCTGCCGCCATACCTCCCCAGCAAGATTGACTTATAATTCCCCTGGAACTGTAAGCTCAAATACTTCCTTTCATAAGTTTGCTTGGGTCAGTGTTTCTATCACAGCAACAGAAAAGTGACTAATACATAAGGACTAGAAGAAACCAAATGCTAAACATGATGAAATAATTAGCGCAAGACTGGCAGGAAGCTATGATGGACATGTTAGGAGGCAAGTCCTTCACTGAAGTGAGAGTTCTGGTGGGAGGAGGAAGAGAGGCTGCTGGTCAGAAGTGAGTTGGGACAGGATTGTTGGAGCAGGGTTTCTTTCTCAAAGCGGGTACAGCTAGGCTGGGCTGGGCTGGGCTGGGCTGAGCCTAGAGGACAGAGCTTAATAGAAGGCACAGAGGACTGGTGGATCACCCAGGCCAGGAAAACTGAGCTTGTTAAAAAAAAAAAAAAAATGATATTGTTATTGTTTCTATTTTATTAAGACAGTGTGTGTATAAGCATGCATCTAGAAAAGGAAAATTGTTTCTTGAAATGGAGGACTCATGAAGGAAAGTCAAAGTGATCATTTCCTAAAAGGGAAGGAAATTGTGGGTTGAGAGGAGTGACCGCTCTTACCCTACAGGCTCAGTAGGGGACATGTTCCCTCCTCCACTGGTCTTGCACATCCACCAAGGTGCCATCTCCTGGAGTCTACTGAGTCCGTGCTAAATCCATTTCCACTATTCACTGTTTGCTTCTATGTCAGTTCAGCTTCTTCACTTGGAAAGTGGACCTTGAGGCCCATCCCTAGCCCACCTGCTTTAAGAATGAGTGCTCTCCAACTCCTCCTCCTGCCTTTCAACCTTTATCCGTCCTCATCTGACCACCACCCATTCAGGGGAGAGCCGTGCTTACTGGCTTCTTCTCAGATTCCCTTCCCGGCAGCCTCTGAAGTCAGGCTGACTGGGGTTGAGAGCCGTGCTTCCTTGACCAGCCCCGCCCAGCTTGGCCTACAAGCTGCTGCTGCTCTCAGCTGTTTGCTGTAGTCACCCTTCTGTTGCCGAGAACTCAGCCATCTTCCCTCCCTTGACAGCACGTTCTTCAGCATTGTAGATCGTAGACGTCACCTGCTTTTGGAAGATGTACGCGTGCCCTTTTTCCTTTGCTTTTTTTCCTCTAAGGAAAATGTGGCTGACTGGAAAACGTGGGAGGTAGCAGAGGATAACAACCGGAAAAATAATAAGACCTGATGTGAGGCTCAGCAGTGTCACGTGCACAGCCACACCTCACAGGCCTGCCCCTGCTAAAGAATTCTTTATTAGGAAGCGCTAAGGTAGGACGGGACCAAGGATTTTTTTCTGAGTAGCTGTTGGTGGTACCTCCAGGCTCACATTTAAGCCATCATAATAGCAGGCTCTAGCTTACCTGCACTCTCCAAATTACCCTTATTCCACTGGCCTCACACAAAGATGGAAACAGATACTGCCTTGTGCGTCTGTTTAGCTCTCCCTAATAATAGCTAATGTGCAGGCGATAATACACACCGCAAACATAAAATGTTATGTCAATGCTAAGTTGTAATAATAATAATCCTGCAAAAATGTAGCAGAAGGAATTTCCATCAGCAATTTGAGGAAGATTGCTGCTTTAGAGGGGAAACAGGTGTTACTAGAAACAGACCAATTGTACTTTGTTGGTTCTGTAAGAGACTCAGTAGCAAAAGATTGGCTGTTTGGCAGACATCCCATGATGTGCTCCACCAGGAGACGTGGATGGTGGAAGCAGCATTCAGGCCCAGAGCCTTCATTGGATGTTTTGAGAAAGGGTTGTGCTTGTCTCTGGTCCTCCTCATCCAGTAAGAGTAGACCCGGCCACAGTTCTATGGGACGTCAAAGCCTCAGGAAGAAGAGGCCGTAACTTCTGTTCTAGGTGGAGGCAGAGAAGCAAAGGCAGCATGTGGGTGAGTTCAGATGGAGGGGCAATGCCCTGCATTTGGTTCTTCAGGAGCCCAGATTCAGCCTCTCGTCTCTGGAGATAACTTCCTTAAAGAAGCCACATTAAGAACTAAGGCTTCATGAGCTTGAGGGTTAGTGAGTATCCCTGTGCCATCCTAGAGGGCAGAAAAGAGAGATTCCCAAATGGCTCAGGCTCCAAATTCCATGGGGGTGAGATTCTTTTCTGCATGGATCATGCCCACATTTCTCCTCCAGAAAACACGTATTTATTTTAAAATAGGATCTTCCCCTCTGCTTCCAGCTGAGCCTCTCCAGCAGAACACTCCGCAATCAGAAAGAAACTGCCCTACCTCTGTGATGAACAGACCTCCACTTTGTGAGAGCTCTGTACAGATATAATTATTCAGCATTGTTTTTGTGGTGGTGGTGATGTTTTGTTTGGGTTTAGGTTTTTTGTTTTGGTTCGTTTTGAGGGGGTTTTGGAGGTGGGAGCAGTATTAGGGTTTCCTGCAAGCAAGGCATATACTCCACCACAGAGCTACAGCCCAGTTCTGAAAGTTGTTTGTTGTTACCACTGGAGGCAGGAAAACAGAGTGGTTACTGTACTTTTTACCCAAGTCTTCCCTAACTCCCTAGGAGGTGCTAAGGGTGTTTGGTGGAGCTGAGCATCCACAGACTTGCTTTCACAAGTGTGGAGCAGGGATGTGGGGACATTCAGAGTAAATAAGGAATAAAACCACAATGGCAAGCCAGGCACATAGTTCTTTCAGAAGATGTCCAAACAAGACAAACACACCCTGCTCAGGAAGAGGGATGGAAGGCGTGGGGGCGCTAAGATACAGTCCCAGCACCAGTGTGTAAGTACCACCTGCTGACTTGGAGGGATGAAAATGTTCAAACTTCAACCCAAACATATCCAACTAGAAACTTGGTGCAAAGTCCAGAAATGTTTTAATTAATCTACCAGGAGATTCTAATTCAGGCCAATGTTTGAAGAGGGTCATATTAAAGTAACACCAGAGGCTATATATAAGGTCCAGATTTTCTGGAGTTTAACCAAAAACAAACAAGAATGTTTATTTCTAGGTCACAAAACACCTGAGGCACCTTTCCTTCTAGTCATGACTTAGAAACTGAAGCTGTTCCAGCCGTAGGAAGAACCTAGGGGACCGTGCAGGAGACAAACAACCATGTCTCTTAAGAACCAGTCGGTACAGCAGCTGGTGCGGTCATCACTCACCTCTGGGGAGCAAGGCTGCATTGTGCAAAGGGGAGTATGAGTTTGGGTACATGGCATGATGGTTTCTGCCACAGAATAGCTAGTGGGAACCTTAGGCACAGCACAAGATCAACACGAAGAAGCAGAGACCTTTGAAAGAGTCCCCAAGTCACTCAGTCATAACTACAGCTTTTCCATGAGAGACCAGAAAAAAAATGGGTGACAGAAGAGGGTGACCTTGAAGGCACCGGGATATTGTAGTGTTACCTTCCAGGCCTCCAATGCATCCCCACCCTCTTGTGTGTTAATACAATTGTCTGCCTGGACAGCAGTCAATAAAATCCTTCGAAAAAGACTCTCTTTGCATGTGGGAAAGAAGTACACAGTTCAGCAGCATCCTCCCCATCATTCTAGAAGCACATCTGGCAAAGTAGAGAGAATGTTAAACATACTGTTCCCCAAAGACACAAAGATGAACAGTTCCAGAAAAATGCAGCTATTGCTAGCAACAATATGTTAAGGCATTTTATTATTTAGTTACAACTTGCCTGAACATGAAAAAGATATTAGCATACTGTCAGCTTACTAGAACATAACCCAAAATAACTTACATTTTTTTATATATTGCTAATTATTTTTCTGAGGCTGGCTCAGGCTGGTACAAGAGAGATTTCAAGGCTTTCACCAGATTATTTACTTATAGAAGTTAAGCATGCCATTATCTGTTCCCATAGAAACCTGCTAAGTAATACAGGAGATGGAAGAGGAGGTCACTTTAACCATAATTAATATAAAGAATAATAGTTTATGTAGGATCTGGTAAAGGATACAATGAGATGCTGTATAATTAAACCTTTCCCTCAGCAATGCACTTTAATCTCTGCATCAATTTTCACACACTAGTGTCACTTTGATAGTTTAACTAGTTCAATGTTCATTCTCAAAATGTTATATAATTTGCCTAGCAGGATTTTTCCAATATTTTATTGTACTTTTGGTTCAGACAATTCCAGTATCCAGAATTTTCTAAAGGCTTTACTCTTCTTGAGATGGTATGACTTCTTGGCATGGTGGGTTGGGGCACTAACATAATTATCCAACACCACCCCACTAGAGTCAGTAGTGCCTTTGAAATGAACAAATGCAGGTTTAATTCTGATCAGTATCCTTTAAAGATAGGTGATTGTGTTGTATTCCTTTTAAAATTGAAAATTAGTAATCCACATGGGATGGCTCTTTGTTAGAGATTTCATTTATTGGAACACGACACATTCACTGAATATTCTTATCCAAAGATACACACTGTCGTTCACTTTAATCCTTATGCTTATTTGAATTGTGGATTTCTCACAGTCTCTTAAGGGCAAATGTTATTGCGGAAGTTTGATGACACATTTATCAAAACAGTTTAATTTAGTGCAGTGTCCCAGAAAGATATCAAATCAGAAAAGAAGAAAAATGAGTTGACCTTTCAAGATTCTGAGGGTTTTTTAGCACAACAAGAAATGACAGTATGTCAGGAATTAGAATTTTTTTTTCTTCTGGAGTTCTAGTCCAAGAAATATAGCAGAGCCTGGTCCAGGCAGCCTGGTCAAAGGGATAGATTTGGGACTGCTGGATAATGTTCACAAACAGGAAACAGGTGGCCTAAAGTTAAGTGATGTCAATGTACAATTTCTCACTCTTTAGAAAATAACCACCTTGCTACCACATGAATGAGTACGGGCTTTTTTTTTTTTTTTTTTTAAATATCAAGCCTGAAATTATTTAATCAGGAATGTAAATCAGTTACGTGCCCTAATTACAAAGACGGTGATAGGTTGGTTACGGGATTTTTGGGGGTGGGGGATGGTTACAGCTGTTTCCTCTCTTTCCTTCTTTTTATAACAAATTGATAACACATTCCTATTCCAGGAGCACACCCAAAACTATGTCCTGCTTGGCAAGCACAGTGGTCATGGCTTAGCGAAGAGTAAGACCTCTCAGCTGGACCATTCCATAGGCTCATAGGAGAACCCCGAAAATAATAGATGGCACTTTCTCTGTATGTATTTATGTTCAGATAATTTATTTAAATAATGTTTCTGGCACATGCTTTATAGCTGCTTACATTTTGCTACACAGATTTCAGCATATCTTGCAGACTATGCAATTCTTTTGGAAAATGTAATTTCCATCCCTGCATACTAATCGATTTCTTCACAAACACCTGCTATCAGTTATGATAATAAAAATGCCACCCAGAATTGAAAAGGGACCAAATAGAGCTTCCTAAGGAAATGACTTAAGTGTCTTTGAATGTTACTAAATGTAATAATGTGCTCATGTAGTGCCAATACTTTCTTCATCGTTTGCATCTTTGGTGATTTGGCCCTGTTAAAACATCCCTCTTTCAAATGATGCCTCATAACCATTGCCTTGTGGATTGATGAGCTGAGTTGTCAGGAGCTGATGTCTCAGTGTAGGCAAGATCTGAGGTTGGGCTATGCAATGGTTTTAAATGCCAACTCATGTTCCTAGTAATCCCTGGGTCATTTCTGATTTTGTAACTCCCCAGGAAGTATAAAATTGCCTGCTCCTTAGCTTTGCACACCCATATATACCAAATAAAATTCCCTTTATTTGTTCTCTTCAGCCTCCACTTCATTCCACACACCATTGCCAAACTAATCTTCCTAAATGTTTGATTTTTATCATGTCCTTCCACTACCCAAACACCTTCAGCTGTTCTCACCCAGACACCGTTGAGCCTAAACTTCTCTGTACCACTTCCAGCAGACATTTGTCTTTTGATCGAGATTCTCTCGTTCTTGCCTGAAATGGTCTCCCCTCTAACTGTCATGTCTGGCCTTTTGCTTATGATTTTGCTCCTGACTAAGAGATCCTTCCCCATTTCTAAGGTTTTGTACTTTCCAAAGTTCACTTTTATTCTACCATTCTGCCTTTTTGTTTTCTAAACTCCTATACTATGTATTTTCTTGTTATGTACCTTGATGTTAAGTTGCTCCTTCATTTATCCAATGAACATGTATTGGGTACTGTGTGTCAGGTACTATTCTGCTCTTTCTTCCTTTGAATGTATAGTTTCCTTTTAAATATGTCAGTTTCCCTTACATTTCCATAGAAACTAGGAGAAATGGCATAGTCTGTGTTCTGTTTTGTGATCTAAGATACCCAGACAGACCTGGGCATAGTGAAGTATTCAGTGAATGCTTGTTGACTAATTGATCCCTAATGGTTTGATGCTGGGAGTTTTCTGGTTAATTGCATGTTCTGTTTGATTAGTATTTCAGTGTGTACTATAGATAGATTATCATTTTGCAAAGTGGGATACTGTAAAGCTATTATTAACATAATTTAATGTTTGATATTTGCAGAGAGAATTTACTGAGGTCTCGGAGCACCTCAGTGAAACTCTGTGATCACTGTGCTGCAGTGATGAACAGGTGGAGCCTACAGGTCCCTGACCTCAGTCTGGTCCTAGGACATGGGGAATGGCAGGTGGGGCATGGGAATGAGCACGTGGGCTCCATACCACACCCCTACATGACAGAAAGTAATTCTATGAAGGTCTTTCTAATAACAAACTTTCACTTTAAAAAAATTTTTTTTTCCTTTTCTGTTCTCTTTCAAAAGTGGAGAATGACTTTTCCATAGGGGGAGAAAAACAATGGGATAGCATTCAGAGAGTACAGGGAGACATCTTTTGAACAGTTGTTAAGAACTAAACCCCCAGCCTGGTATGGTGGCACACACCTTTAATCCCAACCCTTTCGAGGCAGAGGCAGGCAAACCAGTCTCTGAGACTGAGGTCAACATGGTCTACATAGTGAGTTCCAGGCCAGCTGGAGCTACAAGGAGACCCTGTCTAAAAATAACAACAACCACGATAACAAAATAATGAAACCTTAATGAACTGACATAGACAGTGATCAAGGGGGCAATGATTCCACACCTAGCACCTGGGTTTGCAGATGTTTCTGTTACCTTGACCAAACAAGGTAACTACCTTCTCTGTGTCTTATGACTCTCATCTGTAGAAGTGGGGATCAGTATCCTGAGGGGGAGACTCAGTGGGTTAGTTTATACTAAGAAGCCCCTGATCTAGGGGACCTTACTGTGGGATTGCCCAGCACACCCAAGACATTGTTATTAATGCAGAGACCACAAAGCATGAAGAAAGAAACATCTTTTGTTCCATATTTTGTAACATTCTGTTGTTCAGTTTTAGCTAGTTCTGGAGCCTTGAGGAGTGTAAGACCCTGAGTAGACTGCCTTTATTTCTCAGCAAGGAGATGCCAGATGATACAAATTAAGTCTGAGAATTTCAGGTTTCAGGGAAGAGTAACAGCTCAGCTTTGTAGGGGAAAAAAAAAAAGAATTTTAATCTGTTGGTGAAGCAGGTGGAACTAGGTTGCCATTCTAATAGGAGTTAGAGAAAACAATTTGTGCAATTTGTCCCAGCAATAGAGCAGGAAGGAGTGGTGTGCATAGCAATTCCTCTCTCCCCCGGGAGACTGCTGTATGCCTCAACCTGGGAACAGTCAGTTATTTGAAAGAAAGCAGCACTCCACAGAGCTGAGCAGTCCTACAGCCTGAAAGAGGACAGCTTATGGTAGGTGTGACTATTGCCAAGCATTCTGATTATCCTCATCACTGAACACCATAGATCAGCTTCTGTGACGGTATCGGGGATTGGGAAAGAGGTCTACAGGTCGGAAATTTTAGGGATAAAACCTGTGCTCACAGAAAGCATTCAAACATAAGACAGGACAAATAGAGTAGATTAAAAAGTTCACAAGAGGGCTGGAAGTATAGCTCAGAGCATTTGCCTAACATGAGAGGTAACACCCCCAGCACTACAAAATCAAATTCCTAAAGAAGTGATTCACACCAGCTACTAAACAGAGCCCTAGGCAGAGACGTCTGGGATTGCCTTCTGTGCTGCTGTGAATCTGAGTTTGAGACTTCCTTTCCCACCGAAGGCAAGCTGAATCTGGGCAGGAAGGTAACTCCCTGAACTTTTTGTGTTTGTCCTTCAGCCCTGGCCGCTCAGGCCTATGCTCTTAAAGAAGAGAATGACAGTCTCCGGTGGCAACTGGATGCCTACAGGAATGAGGTGGAGCTGCTGAAGCAGGAGAAAGAACAGCTCTTCCGAACAGAAGAGAACCTCACCAAGGACCAGCAGCTGCAGTTCCTGCAGCAAACCATGCAAGGCATGCAGCAGGTACTGGCCATGTGTTGTTGAGAGAGAAGGGAATATGTGCACTTCAGTGGGAGTGAAATGACATCAAGTGAAAAGGGTGAAGGAGAAAGAATGACCAAAAATCTAAGCCCATATCAAAGGAAAGCACTAATTGCTCTGGAAAGGCAGAATCTGGAGAAAAGTAAAGCTAATGAAATATGTTAAAGAAAATCTCCCTGAGGAGAGGAAATAAAGGGCAGGAATTTAGCAGGTTAAAAAGTGGTACATGTAAATGGGGTGTAGTGACACCTGCCTTTAATCCCAGTAGAGGAGACAGGGGCAAGTGGATCTGTGTGAGATCAAGGCCCCGGCCTGGCCTACATAGTGAGTTACAGCTGGGGCCACAAGGAGACCCTGTCTCAAAAAACAAACAAGCAAGCAAACAAACCTAGCGACAAAAAGTGCTACATGCAGTGTATGCAGTGTATGTAGCCCCTTAATTGTGCAATGTCAGCAGTTTCTTGCTGGCTGTACAAAATGTTTTATAATCAGAGAAGTTTTAAGTTCAAAGCATGACAACTGGTCTTTGCAATAACTGTCTGCTTTTGTTTTCAAGATCAGTATAAATGTAAGATGTAGTGTTTCTACTTCTAGATTATACTTATGGTGTAGTCAGGTTTAAGAATCGATTGTTAGGGCTGAGAGATTGCTGAGTTGATTAAGTGCTTACCATGCAGGCATGAAGACCTGAGTTCAGTTCCCAGAACCTATGGGAAAAAGCTGAGTGTGGTGGTACATTTACAATCCCAGTACTGAGGAGGCACAGATAGGTGTGTCCCTGGGGCAAAGCCAGCCAGACTAGCTTAATTGGCGGGCAAGATCCTGTCTCACAAAACATGGTGGATGGTGCCTAAGGAATAATACCATCTGGCCTTCACATGCTTACACACACACACACACACACACACACACACACAAAATGATTGTTGAAGGAATGGATGAGCCCGAGTTGGGCTACGTAGCTTTAGAAACAGAGAAGTTGCTGTGTTTTTGATGAAGAATGCCAGACTGCAACCTGGCATGCTCAATCCAAAGCTCTATTCTGTTGTATCTGTGTCCTCATTAGAAAGGAGGTGGCAGGTGTGAGTGGAGAGTTAGAAAAGGGAAGCCCTGCCATAGGAAGTCAGTTGGAGAGAGAGGAAAGCCCAAGAGAGGGCAGTTAGGGAAATAGAACCAAAACCTGGTAGATGGATTTGTGTCTGAAATCTCAGTTCATACGATACTCTTTGGGCATTGGGGGTCTTTGAGTTGACTTGGGAAAAATAGAGCATAAACAAGCACCATTATACAAGTGTCCTTCAATTACTCCCTTAAATATACATATTCAACCAATGTTTTCCTTTTTTGTAATTTTTTTATGTGTATGAATGTATTGCTGCATGTATGTATGTACATCCATGTAGTGCAATGGCCACCAAGGTCAGAAGAGGGTGTCAGATCCCCAGGAACTGTAGACAGTTGTAAGCTGTTATGTGGGTCCTGAGAGCCAAACCCAGGCCCTCTACAAGAGCATCCAGTGCTTTTAACTGCTGAGCCATCTCTCCAGCCCCTCAACCAATAGTTTCTGAAAAAAGTACTGCTTTTGTTTAAACCACAGAAAGATGTTAGGATGGTGGGAAAGTTACATGTAGAGTGAATAGGGAGCTTTCTGAATTTCCCACATTCATACTGGCTGCTTTCTTAGATCAGGGGCAGAAGTTGCCTACAAAACTGTTTTAGTGATTAGGAGGCACTACCATAGAAACATGAGCCAGACATGGAAAAATAGAGAAGGAAGGATATAAAAAAAAAATACAGACTGGAAAGTGAGCTAGTTAATGACCAGGTCATAGAAATTATGTCTGAAATATCTTTTGCCATTTTAAAACAATCTTTGAGTCTTGGCTCTGAGTCCTAACTGGTTGATGTTCACAGTGTGTGTTAGACTAATCAGTGAAATTCAGAGGTCAGAGCCAGCCGGGAAAATGTCACTGCAGTCATTGCTCAGGTCCCTGAACTTGGAAAGCAATGTAACAGCTGCTGTGTGTGGCTCCTAGGGTTGTCCATATGCCCCAACAAGGGTGTTGGGGTGGGGCTTGCCAACATGGTAATCTGTCCCTTTCCCCAAAGACTATATTGCCAGACGGCCTGCAATCTACTGTTATACCTCAGCCAACAAGGCCCTCTTTTCCTTCAGAAAAGATGTCTCTAATTTCTTTAAAAGTAGATAAAACCTTTAAGCCCATTGAAGTGTACAGGAGTGTGCTGCTCGGTCAGAGAGACACATGCTGAGGTTTCAGCGCTGAGACATGAGCCATGCATCTATTCCACAAAAGGCAGTGTTAGGAATCCTCAACCCTCTGAGGGAAGGATTGTATTGGTGGAGTTTCTCATTCATTTGCAGAATCTCCTTGTTGATAGGAAATGCACTTTAATACAAAGTTTTATTTGTTTTTGTAGTATGGTTTGATTTTAGTAACAGAAATATAGTTTCACATTTTGAGGGCTACCTGTTCAAGATTTAGATGTTAGCAAGGCTGGTTCCTCTAGAGCTGGGAGGTAGAGTCTGCTCTTCCCACTTGCTGCTAGATTGCAGTCAACTGGGGCCTTCCTTGGTTTGCAGACACATTTCCCTGTTCTGATTTCATTTTCACATGGCATTCCCTGTGTATATGCCCAGATGTCTGCTTTTCAGAAGAGCAAAGCTCATAGAACAGTAAGGGCTCAGCCTACTCCAGTGTGACCTCACTGTAGCTAATTGTGTTTGCAGTGACCCCTTTTCCAAATAACTGCACATTTTGTGGTACAGAGGGTTAGGACTTCAATATACAGATAAAGGGGATGGCATGGCAGAAGAATTTATAACAGATTCATGTTAATGAAAATATCTATTGAATAGGAGGAATGTACCAATGCCCAGGAGCAAAAAACTAGCTTGGTCCCTGTGGAGCTGTGGGCTCTATTGGATTCATGAATCATAATCTTTATGATAGTGCCAGGCAGAGAGTGATCAGAGCTGTCCAGCATACCATGCGTAGTGGTATACTTGGCACATAGAAGCACCCAGACCATGGCCTCTGCAATGGCTAAGTTTTACTGGTTGTTAGGCAGATGCATGACTACGCTGTGACAACACATACTTAAAATGTATGCGTCTTTTAAGACTCACGTTTCTATTGTATTCTGTTATATAAGAAGAAATTACCACAACTTGTTAATTTGACTCCTACCAAGAATCATCCTGACTTCAAAACCTACTTTCAATCTGTTGCTATCCTTCACTGTAACAGTACCTGAGATAAATCAACTTGAATCTTGGGCATTTTAGCCTATGAACTTGGAGGTTTCTGTGCAGGGTCTAATGGATCTGTTGTTTCTGGGCCTGGGCTAGATACAGCATCATGGTGGGGAGGGTGTGGTGAAACAGATCTGTGTACCTCTTAGAAGCAGAGAGAGGAGAGAATAGGAAGCCAGGGTCCCTGTGTCCCCTTCAAGGGCACACTCGCAGAGACCTAAGTCTTTCCACCCAGCCACTTCCTAAAGGTTCCACCACCTTCCAGTGTCAAGCCCAGCTTTCAGCATATCAGTCCTTTGAGGACATATAAAATCCAAATCATGACAACTCACATATGTGATCATTTCTATAATTAATCTCAATTTGAGAAAGTGTTTCTATAACCAAAAAAAAAAAAAAAAAACACCCATAAAGAGCCTTCAGTGGCCTTAAAAGTAGCAACATTTAGAATTGTCTTTAACTAGAAAGTTTCTAATTTTTCTTCCTTTAAGGTCTTACTGATACATTCTCTGACAGCACACCGTTCTCATGTGTTTGTGAAGAAAGCATTATGGAGCGAGGTTCCCAAAATTAAAAAGCCTTAGGGTGACTTCGTCTTGGTGTTTCTAAGTTTACCTCAACACTACGTGTGAATCAAAACTTAATGATATTGGAAGTTTCATACAGAAAAAAAATCATAGCTTGTAGCTATGGTAACATGGTACCCTTTACCACATCGTAAGACAGCAATTAAGTCAGTGTCTCTCTGTTTCGAGGTTTGGGAGGTTAGTGCCATTTTCTTTCACTTTCATTTGTATCTTTAGGTGTACAAATAAAGAACATTGTAAGCTCTTGTGTTTCTTTAGACTGCTGAGTTGGTTTATTAGATTCATCAAGGTAAAATTTGTGATTTTTAGGCATTCAGTTCTATGAATTTTTGACAAGCGCACACAGTCGTGTAAACCACCACTACCGCAGTCATATGCCAGTCAGTTCCATAGCCATTCCCTCGGGTCCCTTTACAGGCAACCTCACCTCTAGCAACCACTGAGCCAAATTCTACCTTTACGGTTTTGCCATTTCCAGAATTTTACAGCATGCAGCCTGTTGAGTCCAGCTGCTTTCATTTAACATGCATTTGAGTTTCTCTGTGTTACCGTGTTCGTAAATAACCTATTCCCTTTTGTGCTGGGTGGCATTCTATACTAAGGAAAAGTTACAAGTTGTTTATCTAGTCAGTGGTTCATAGATATCTCTCTTGCTTCCATTTTTGGACAAATATGGACAAATTTGCTCTAAATCTTCATTTGCAGGCCTTTTATTCAAACATAACTTCTCGTTTTCACCTGGATAAATACCTCCAAGCAGGATGGCTAGGTCATATGGAAAGCATGCTGAACTTTTAAAGAATCTTCCAGTATGTAGAGAGCATGTCCCTGGATAGATTCCTATATTAAACCTCACCCACCCAGGGATCATTGTAGAAGAGAGGGTGGAAAGATTGTAAGATCCACAGTTGGTGTGTGATCATAAAGAAACAGAGTCTTCCAGGCCTCTGGGAATTTGCTCATATGAACCTACGGCAAGGGTGACAGCATGCACAAGACCCATGCAAACTCAATTAGACAAAACCCAGCAGAGAACTGGGGAGATGGGTTGCAGGCCCAAACCTTATCCAAGGAACTATTGGCAGGAACTCAAGAATAGGAATCTGTAGGCAGGAACTGAAGAAGAGACTATGGAGGAACACTCGTTCCAGAGTTGCATCTCCTGGCTTTCTGGCTGCTCAGCGCCCCTCTTCCCCCTCCTCCCCCTCCTCCCCTTCCTTTCTCCTTCCTTCTCCTCCTGCTCGGTGAGGGAGAGTTGATATTCTTTAAGGGAGAGACTCTAGATAGGCTGAACAGACTCCAGTGGATGAACTTGCACTGAGGGACATCTGGGTATACAAACTTGACTCAGTAGACCTTAACATATGACAGAATGCATGAAATCTGGTGGAGGGGAACATAGGAGGGGGCAGATGGGGGAGGGGGTATAGAGATGACTAAGATGTTTTGCATAAAATGCACAAACATTCAATAACCCAAACTAAGAAACAAAAGAAGAAACTGCCATTCTATAACTAGTGCATCCCCATGAGACTGCAGGAGCATTCCAGTTGTTCTGCACGCTTGTCAGCCAGCATGTGGCACCATCAGTTTGTTCTGTCATTTTTAGACACTATAGACACTATACCACTAAATAGACAGTGGTATCTCATTGTGGTTTATCCACACCTAAATTTAAATAGCATTTTTTTCATTCCTGAGGATAGATCAAAATATCATATTCTTAAACATAAATTTAAAAATTTGGTATTTTTGTTAATAAATTTTGTTCTTTGAAAATTCTGTACATGTATATAGTGCATTCTGGTTTTCTTCTTCCCTTGCCCTCTCATATCTCTCTCCCATCCCTGCCAGCCCTGCTTCTTCCTTAGAAATCTTCTTCCTATATTCATTAATTTTGGTTTCTTTGATGTTCCATAGAGTTTAACTAGGCCATCTGTATGACCCTGGGTTTAGAACTAGCCATCAGAGTCTGGTGGGTTCAACACCAGATATACAACTAGATCCTCTGCTTTCCCATCTCCAAGAATCTGTTAGTTGCCAATAGATCAGCAGTAAGTGGTACGGCCCTTTGAACCCCATCCCCATCCATAGCTGGTGTTTGACTGACCCAACTTGTGTAAGACCAGGGTCAATAGGTACAGCTGCTGTGAGGTCATGATTGCCATGGCTGTGTTATGCTTAGAAGATGGAATTACAGAGCTCTTCTATCTTCTGACTCTTGCATTCTTTCTAAACCACTCTTCAGCAGTGTTCCCCAAGCCTTAAGAGGGTAGTATAAATGTCTTGTTTAGGGCTGAGCCGTTAGCTGTCCTTTGGTCACAGCATCTTGTATAACCATGTTCTTGGTATACATGAAGTTTCACTGCAAGGAGAAGCTTCTCTGGGGATGAGAGTAGCATTTGTCTGTGAGTATAGATATTTTGAAGGTGGTTTGATGTTGTGTAAATTCAGCTAAACAATATTAGGTTCCCTCCAGGACCTAGTACCAATTCAGTCATAGGTTTTGGACTGGGTTTATAGTGATAGGCATGGATTCCCTTTTATAGAATGAGCCTCAAATCCAAGCAGGAAGTGGTTGATGTTGATTACCCAAACAGTTGTGTCATTAATGCTCCAATGGGCACATGTTGCCTGGAAGGTTAGTATTACAGTTCATAGAGTTCTCTGTTGGCTAAGACCACTGATGCCTTTAACCACACCCCCTCCCCCATCAGCCTACATAGCCCCATATGGCACTATGAATGCAAGCCAGCAGGGAGAAAGTGCCCAGCTCAGTTCCTTCTTGATTTCTCTATATCTTACATCCAAGGTATGTGGTATCTTTGGCAATTGGGTCTTATCACCTTGTTCTGAATGGTAATCAAGAGGAATGACAAGATTTTGTAGTTTTGGGGGTCTTTGGGACCTTTCTGACCAACAACTCCTATGAAGTTATCCCACGGCTGGCACCGTGGTTTTTTTTTTTTTTAGTGATCCATTGCTTCTAAGATTGGCATTATCTAACCTTGAAGGGTATCAGCCTTCAAATTCTCCTTTATGTTTTCTAATTGAGTTACCAGATAGTAGGTTTCTGAGTGATTTATTCATACTCCCTTTGTTTTAAAAAAATCCATTTTTTTTACTGAAGACTATGAAAGACATACTGAGAGGACTGATAAATATTCAGATAACAACAAGATGCCACTAAAACTGCTGATCACAAAACTATGTATGATTGATGATGAGTTAGAACTCCTTCATAAATACTTTAAGCTGATGCTTTTTAATAGTATTAGCGAAGCTAGACTGAAGATCAGCTGTCTTAGGTCATTGAACCATGGCCTGTGTAGAGCCATGGCTTGCTAATGCTAATATTCTAGCTCAACATAAGTAATGCCCAGGGCTGTTCAGCTGTCTTGATAATGTTAAGCGAGGGAAGATCAAGAAAAATATGGGGAAAGAAGGCTTACTATTATGAATACCACTTAAAAAAATCAAGTGATATTTTTAATTTTATGACCAAAGCAAACATACCATTATGATTTTCTGTATTTATTATGGCACATAGATAAATATACTGCTTTATTCAGATACAGAGTTTTCAATAAAGTAAGATTAATCCAAGTTAGTTTTGCTAAATGTTGGGCAGGAGTTGGACTTTGGGACACATATTATGGAATAAATATGAGCATCTTGAAGCTAGAACATCAGCAATCACTTGAAGTTAAACCTATCTTCTACAATCTTGCTTAAACTACTCAGTTACTTAGTAAGTACTTTTTTGTGGATATAGAGAAAAGCTTGTCGTATATCTGCCTCCTAATTCATGTACAATGAAGTCTGTGTGTATGTTAAAACCAAGGCATAATAATGACAGCAGATATGGGGTGATGATGATGGCAGCTGTGGATGTAAAGGGGACTATGATGGTGGCGGTGGTGTGGCACTAAGGTAGCTGTGGTGATGTTAGAGGCCATTGTGATGATGCTGACTGTGGAAATAATGCTGTCTGTTGTTGTACTGGTATCTGTGGTACTGAAGGTGACTGTTACAGTGATGCTGGTTGTGGTGAGAATGTTGCCTTTGATTGATTGTATTGGTGGTTATGGTACTGATGGTGACTGTGGTGAGAATGCTGTCTGTGGAGGGAGTGCTGTCTGTGGAGGGGGTGCTGTCTTGGTGAGAATGTTATCTGGTAAGAATGCTGGCTGGCTGTTGGTGGCTGTGGTAAGAATGTTGACTGTGGTTACATATTTGTGGCTATGGTAAGGATGTTAGTGTTTTCATGTTTAGAAAAAACAGGGGAAAGATCATTTCTTTGTAAAACTAATTTTTTGCAAAGGCTTGCTCTAGAAAGCCAGGTGACAAACATCCACAGACAGGAGCACAGAGTGTTGCCGTGGATGTAGAAGCTTGCTTTTAATGGAAATGTCTGCTTCTCTTGATCACTTTCCACTTTTGTGGCTAGTTATTACCAGTCAGACAGACCTACTTAGGTGTCACTTTTTATCTTTTCTCTAGTCTTTTAACTTTATTCTTCATCCATTCTGTTGCGCTTTCGACTCGGTAACCGTATTTTATTTCTGAAAGTTTACTTTGTTATCTTATGGCTGAAATTCTTCTCAACTTTTTCTGAGAATACTAATTAGAATTTTAAAATTCTTTTTGGTCCTAAATTATTTCTACTAATTCCAGCACCGGTTGTTTAGGATTCTGTGTGTGTGTTTTGGCTTCAGGTCTAGACTTGTTACAAGCAAGGTGATAATTGGCCATCCATTCACATTTAGAAGGAAGGGGATGGTTTGCTTTTCTGGGAGGCTGTGTGGATTTTCCCATTGCTTTATAATCAGGGCTCCTTTTCGTACACTACTTAACTTAGGGCTTGTCACGCACACACTTCGTCTTAAGGAGAGATTGGGGTTCCCACAAGTGCCAGCATCTACCATATACAATGATTTTCTAGAATTCTTTCTGTTTTCTTTGCTCTTACAAATTTATTCATTAATAGACACCTAAGTTGAGTCTCTGGTGGAAAGGAACACACATACAAACTCTGCATCTGTTATCTTGACTAAGAGCCTGTTTCAAGGGCTTTTTAAGGCCCTGAATGAATTCTCAGCTAGCATGTGACCAGGATGAAGGGCAGGCAGATAGAGTTCTGAAAACTGACCTCACAATTCAGAAGCTTATGGGGGAAGGAAGAGCAGCAAGCAAGTTTTATGAATGTCTAAGAGGAAAAATAATGAACTTGAGCAGCAAGTAGAGGCTCAAGTTCAAAGGCAAATGCACAAATTAGAAGGGTTTTTAGAGACAAAAGAAAACAAATGTTTTAAAAAAGTTGACCAGAAGAGGATGGAATACAGAATACAGAGAACTGGCCAACCTCTGGTAGCCACTCTTTCTATTTTCTGGTCTTAGAACAGAGGAGGTAGGGAGCTGGGGTCATGATGCAGAAAAAAATCTGATGATCTAGAGAAACATAAGTTCCAGTGCTGTGCAGAGTTGAAGAGTTCAGGATGGTCCAGATGGGGTGGGGGCACGCAGAAATAGTGGAAGATGCCTTGAGAAGAGCAAATATTTCTTTCTCTCTACTGTTATTTCTTTTTAATCAAGAAAACTGGTACAAACATGGACGAACAAGAAAAAAGAACAGGAGAAATCCCTCTAAAAGAAGAAATGCTGGGGACTTGAGAGATGCCTCAGCAGTTAAGAACACTGGCTGCTCTTGAGGAGGACCCGGGTTCAGTACCCAGCACCCACATGGCAGCTAACAACCATCTGGAACTCCATTTCCAGGGGCTCTGACATCCTCCTTTGAGCTCTATGGACATTGCACAGCACAGGTGCACTTACATACATGCAGGCAATATACCAATACACTCATACACATAAAATAATAAAATATTAAAAAAAATAAAGTTAAAAGAAGAAATTCAAATTTTAGAGTGATAAACTATATCTTGATATTTATGAAGTAGCTAGAGAGTAGGTGTTGGATATGGACAAAAACTAAAGATGGATTACACTGGAATTTAAGTTGTAATATATCACAAAATCTACCTCCTAAGGAGAGTTTGTGAGCCTCAAGATGTCCAGTTGTAAGAAAGTAGCAACATATACATAATGATCAGGAAGAAGCCTTTAAACAATATTTTCATAATGCTTTTGATACATGAAATCAGTAAAGGAGAAAATTGAGTACTGAACAAGGCAAGGACATCTTATGACAATGTAGAGAAAAGGACCTCTTTTAAAAGTTGTAAAGCCTTCATCTTTCAAAGGTTCAAAAATATATGTGCATATAAATAGATAGTCACACACATTAAAAACCTGAAGTCTTTGCAGAGATTGTCCTGTGCTCATCCAATTCTATTTCAACTACCCAGACGTGGATCCTTTCTTTCTGCATTGAAAATTATTCTCAAGGCATTTCCCACTCTCATATTAAAAGTCACTGGCATTTTATTCAAATCAGAAAACATCATAAATACAGGCATCTCTCAGGTGTGCCTTTAAAGGGCTTCACCGGAGCCTCCCAGCTTTGAGTCAACCATGGTCTTTCTTTCTTCTCATTTGACTACCTCAGAATTTGTCATTTCATTTTCTTCCCATTCTGCTGCCCCTTACCTTGGCATGGTGCATTATAATAGTAGTCCACATGATGGAAGGTCATCAGTCACCTCAAGGTCATTTGTGGAGTGTCTGATAGCAGCCGGTGTGTTTCCTGACATTTGCACATGGCCTTCTCCCATGCATCTGAAGGAGGAGGTATCTTACTTTAGAACGAAACTCTTGAAGAGATTGTTAGCTCCATTTGGAACCAGAAATATAAACCAGTTCTCTAGTCTTGGCCCAGGACTTTGCATTACCAAGTCCTGCCTGTGTGGAATGATCTCACCTGATATCTGACATCTAATTTGAGCATTTTCATAACACTTTCCTGTTGGACTATGGATGCTGGACAAAGATTACCTGAAGATAGCAGAGAGGACATCTCCTTGGAGTTTTCTTAGCAATTTCTGGCAAGGATGGGCCACTGGGCATCTTGCTATCTTCCCAAGACAGGGGTCATAAGAAGAGGGAAGAGACAAATGAGCTCTGTGCCACATCACTGGGCATGGAGAAGACGAAGGCACTGAGTGGACAGCAGAGGCGGTATCCTCTCACTGTCTTCTGTCCTGCTTGGGAATGTGGGGCTGTCTGAGCCTCGGGTTCTCCACCTGGTGAGTGGCCAACCTCACTGACGCTTTGTTGTCATAATATGCGATAGCATGTATGAAGAGGACTCAGGATTCACAGAGTTAAGTCTAGGCAAGTCCTAGGCCAAGTCCCCTGACCCTCTGTAGCCTGTGCTGTTTTTGCAGCTCCACTTCCAAGAAGTCTGCTCCCTCTAGTCACCTCTCCAAAGTCCCTTTCTGTCATTTTACTCCATCTCAGGAGCCCAAGTCCAGAAAGATAGGCAAGAAACCAAGACCTAGAGGTATAAGTGATGGGCCCAACACACAAGGTCACCGAGCAATATGGCAGCTCTAGCCCAGGTCTCTCTGACCATAGCCCCTGTCCTCTCTGTGAACCTCTCACTTTGAGTAGCAGTGCCTCAGAACTGCAGTCAACATAGCAGCAGAAGCTGGTGGAGCATTCTAGTCTGGGTGCTTGGGGATTATGAGAACCCTATCAACCTGTTTTCTGCTTCTAGGTCAAAGCCTCCAATTTGGTCTTTGCTTTAGCAGAGTAAGAGCTAGCAAAAGGAAAACAACATATATGCAGCCTTTATTTATTAAATTTGAACTACAAAAATAAATCGCTTCTGGAAAGGGAAAGAGAAGCCCTAATGAAGCTTAACTATGGGAGGCTTCATCTCATCATTGGTTGCTCTGCGCTATCATTAATTAATCTGGTTATCAAATACATCCTCATTAGTAATCATCCCTTCTGAAAATAATGAGGCCAACGGATGAATCAATGGAGAAGCCATGGGTAGAAATAATGGCATTGCCCTGCAGACCATTAGAATCGTTTTCATTTTGTGGCCTTTTCTAAGTTCTGCAGTGAGGAATCCCAGCTGTCCTGTAGCTTTGCAGCTATTGCCAAGATACAGGAACTGGTTGTCCAACTCTGCAGGCAGTGTAGGTGACCTTTGAGTGACCTTCCCTTTCACTTCCTCTTTTGGAAATTGCCTCCTGACTTATAATCAGTATTGTGCTATTAGTACCACATTTATAGTGAAAAGGATCTTTTCTCAAATGGAGTCAATCAAAATGGACCTTAGCCACAGGCACATTCTAGCATTCTCCTCTGACCATCTCCATCTCTCTCTCCTTCCAGCCACAGATGCTAAAATGAATCCTTATGGTCTGGCCTTGACTTCAGTTCTTCATTGTCTGCCAATGCACAGCAGCCCCCACTCACTCACCATAAAGCCCTGAGCCTGCTGGCACTACGGCTGCCTACATATAGCAGGTGTCCCACCCCCAGTCAATCTGATGCTGTCACTCACCTCCAGAACTGGGATGCAGTTGGGAGGGCATCAAGCTCCAGGCTTTCTCTGTGCAGCTGGCTAGGAGAGACAACAGGAGGATTGCAACTGTCCAGTTTCCTTCTGATCACAAAAGAAGACAGGGAGAAATGTAGAAGTAAAGAGGAAGAGGAGTCAGAGAAGTCTTTGAGTAGGAGAATGTGTGGAGGAGGGAAAATATAGATAGGAGCTGGAGTTTCCTGGGTCTAGGTTTGTCCTCTTTTATTTTTCCATTTTGTACAAAAATATATGTTCAATGAAAAAAACTTAGAAATATAAAGATGCATATAAAAAGAAAACAAAAATTGTTTATAGTGTCACTGCCCAAATAAAATTAGTTAACATCTGCCTTTCCCCTTCTAAAGTCGTCTTCTTCATGTACGTAAAAGAATATGTTAATCCTGCTGAAATATTGACCAATGGGATAGCCAAACTTAGTCAGCTGAAGTTTCTGCAACTGTAGCCAAGGGATAGAATTGGGAATTCAATTACAAGATGTTAGATGGTTACTTAAAGACTATGTTTTCTCCTCTGTTTAACAAAGCACCCTGAATAGTCATCAAGGGAAACTTAAACAGAGTTACTGCCCAATCTGATCCTTACTTTATAGACCACCCACTTTGCTCAGTTGATCAGTGAGAACACCAGCATCATGAAGTTCTTATCTGCAGACTCCCTCTTCAGTTTGGCATTTTCCTCTCTAGCTTCTCTCCTCATCTTCCTCCCTCTCCTCCTCTTCTTCCTCCTCCCCCTCCTCCTCTTCCTTCTCCTTTCCTTCTCCTCCTCCCTCCTCCCCTCCCCCCTCTGTCTCCCTCTTCACTTTTCCCATCTCTCTTTCTCCCTTCCCCTCCCCTCTCTCACTTCCACACACATGCACAGGAGATAATTTTATCAAATAGCCAAAAAAAAAAAAAAGTCCTGGGGAAAATAGTAAACATGAAAGTATGTTTAATTTTTTGTCATAGATTTCCAAGATAGGAGTATTACAGTTGTGCTTATAACTGAAAGGCCAATGCTATGGCTTTTCAGAGGTTTATTTTCTTCTTCTGTTCTCTTAATTCATTCTACACACACACCCCACACCACACCATATACCCACAGTCCATTTCTTAGATCTATCACCACTCTTCTTTATTCAAGGACAAATGTCACTCAGGTGTTCAGTCTGAGTGAATTTCACTGGCTAGCAATGGCATTCTCGTTTACAGTGTCAGATGTGTGTACCACCATGATTTACATTTCATCCTGAGTGAATCATTTACTGAGACACTGTTACACTTTTCCAAACATGTAAACACAAATGCTATACCCCAGCATCATCCTTCACCCATTCTCTATGTATCCTGTCTTTTTCTCTACCATTTATAGCTTTTTCTTATGATTTACATTTCCTCACTACTACTAACAGTTTATGTCAGGAAGGTCTTAGGATAGTCTAACTATACACTGCGTGAAAGAGCTATCCTGTGAATTTCTCTTTACAATATAATTTTCTCTTCACTTATCTTCCTGTTTATCATTTGAGGAGAAGGAAAAACGTGGGTATTCCATCTGGTAACCTAAACCCAGTTTGGTTTCAGAGACTTGCTAGACGACATAAGAATTTCCAAGTTTGACCTCTTTTCTTACTCTCGGTTCCTCCATGATGAGGCTGGGCTTTTTAACCTACTTTGCAGGTCATGATTGATTTTAAAGTCCACAGTTTGCTGGGCATTTCTCCTGGGAAACTAATCAATAACATATCTTTGGCTACATAGCCCACCCACAGCCCCCAAGGAAAATTTAACAAAGTAGAATTGTGGTGGTAATGGGAATTTTGCTTTAGATTTAAAATTTGAAGTAGACTTTAAAAAAAAAAAATTGTGTGTGTGTGTGTGTGTGTGTGTGTGTACGTACATGTGTGCACTCAAAACATATGGCGTTTAGAAAACAACATTCAGGACTCAGTCATTTCCTTCCACCATGGCTTCTGGGAATTGAACTCAGGTCAGCAGGCTTTTGTGACAAGCACTTTTACTGCTGAGCCATCTCATCAGCCTGAGATGTTTTTAAACCATTATTGCTAGAGCAAGGGTACTGCAACATCCAAAATGTTCAAACAGAGAGGAGCATTAGTGAGCTCCAGATCCAGCCCACTTACTGCATCATTGAAAACAAACCGAGAGAGCTGAAGTCACTGGCCTAACCCTTGCCACTCACTGCCCCTGATTCCTGCCTTCCGATCCTTATTGTCCCCCTCCCCTGTTCATCTGTATGATGGGAATCTTCTCCTTTTACATTTGTTTATATCCAACTCTGTGTTGAGACACAAGGGCTCTTGTTTTTCTCCATTTTTTAGATATTAATGCCTTGCCTACTTCTGATATTAAATGGAAATGAAATGGATTCTGATACCTAACACTAGTCATCTTTTTCTCACGTAGCATCTCACATCAAACTGCTGTTTGAATAAATGAATGGGCAAAGTAACAAAGTTCAATCAGTAAACCTTTAGCCTCAGGAACTGAACACCCAAGGCCAATTTCCTTGGTCATTCTCTGCTACTTTCCCCACTCATCCCCATGCCAACCTCAGACATCCTCCTCGTCTCAAGACTTGAGTAGTACTGAATTCCTGGGATGTCCACTTCAGAGAGTAATCCTGTCCTCAGACCAGTAACACTCTGCTGGGGTGAAATGCTGGGAAGCTTGCTGGGTGCCCCCTCCAGCACCGCCAGTGATGCTGTGCAGCTCTCAGCAGTGGCTGTGGCTTAGAACATACATAGGCCATGGTATCTGCGTGGATGCAACATATATCTCTGTGTGACCACAAACATCCCTGTCCCAACAAAGATCATTCCACCATCCAAATGCTTCAGGAAACTTAAGATTTCTGGGAGGTGCCATTTTAAATTTGGACCATGCATATCAAAGACTCAAGGCTTGGGAAGAACAGTTGAGATGCCTCCAAAGTAGACAATACAGTGCTTAAAACTTCTTCCTAATTTTTTTTGCTAATATTTAAATCAAGGGCTCATTACAAATGGAGAAGTAAAGGACAGTGGGGAACGTGCCAAATCCAGTCTTAAGGTGAACGATGCTTGAAGACACTGGGGAAAACAACACTTCTTTGAGCACCTCTGCTTTCCTAGTTCCTGTTGCTATGACTGCCCACGTGTGTCCATAGCACCCCACCACAAGCTTGATCTGCAGGACATGTACGGAACTGTGTACTTTTTACCTGGAGTATTTACAGAAATGGATCCTGAATGAGGCCTGAAAAGAAATCTCAACAAATTCCAAAGGAATTATCACTCATACTTTCTGACCACAACAAAGTTGGAAGAAATTAAAACCAAAAAGAGGACTTTCATATGTCTTATATATTTGGAAAGTTAAAGCATGCACCTGAATTCATGGATCAAAATCAAAAAATTAGAACTGTAACTTTAAAATGCTTAGAGGTCATTAATAACGAATATTCAATGAATCAGAACTTGTGGGAGACATTTAAGACAATTTAGAGGAAAAAAAAGGTTTAAATGTGTTTTTAGAACAAAAACTAGAAACAGTGAAGGAAAATGTAACTCTTGTTAAAAAGGAAGAAACATGAAGAATAAAGGTAAAAGTTGCTACAATGTATGAGAGAAGATTGGCAAGGCCAAGTACTATTTGAAAGATTAATAAAATAGAAAAAATGGGGATATTGATCAAGGAAAACTTACAACCTAGTAAACAATATTAAAAATGAAAACAACGTTCTAGCCAGAGATCAACAGAGGTGGAAGGTGTAAGAACAGCAGTCCCTTCATGGCACGTTTTTAAATTTAGATGATGTAGACAAACTTCCACAGGAAAAAGAACCTTATTAATATTGAATTGGAGGAAATTCAAAGTCTGACTGCATTTTTTTTGTTTTTGTCTTTTTGAAGCAGGGTCTCCCTATAGCCCCAGCTGTCCTGGAACTCACTATGTAGACCAGGCTGGCCTTGAACTCACAGAGATCCACCTGCCTCTGTCTCCCAAGTGCTGGGACTATAGGTGTGGGCCACCACACCCAGCTGACTGATCAAATTTTTTTAAAATCGAGTTAGTAGGTTAAATTTTCTATCCCAGCAAGAAACACAGATTGCTTTAGGGCTAAGTCCTACAACCATCCAAGGACAAGTTTCAGTTCAAAGAACATACATTTAAAGAAAAAAAAAATCTTCTCATCTTGATCATAAGGCTGGTATGCTTGGTACCAGCTACCAGCTAGGAGGGCTGTAAAAAGTGGGAAGGAGTCCCAAGCAATGTCATTTATGAATATACTTATAATGGCCGTATCTGTTGAGGTTTTCTGTTGCTGCTACTGCCGCCACTGCCATTATTTCTCCTGTCTATCATTCATTTAGGAGTGGTAATGATCAGAGACTGAGGCAGGAAGATCTCACGTTGAGGCCACGCTGGTCTGAAGGGAGGCAAAACTAAGCATGGGCTACTTAGTGAGACCCTGTCTCATTAAAAAAAAAAAAAATCTGCATTTTAAAGCAGAGCAAATTTGGAACAGTCCAGAGGCTCAGCAGCTGCAATAGGCTCAGCTTCAGATGGGTAAAAGCCTCTCAAGGAAACTGTTCTGTCTGCTTGTTGCTCTCACCTGACCTGGGAAGAACAGTCGAAACTTGGAGATGTTAGGTTCTAGATCAGACTGCTAAACTAGCATTCCAAATTGGCCTAAATATGTTAAAATAATGGGGAAGTTTTAGGGAAATTAGCAGATTTCTTCTTCCACTTCCTCTATGAGAAGGGAACATACCTGTCTATGATGCTTATTTAAAACCATCTATGGATTCAAAATGGCAGATTGGGGTCTGTTATCTCCTGGGCCTTCTTGGGCTATAAAGCAAGTTCAAAGCTAACCTGGGCAATTTAACAACACCTTGTCTCAAAATACAAAGTTTGTTTGTTTGTTTTTTAAGTCTGGAAATCAGTGTTAGTGCTTGCATAGCATATACAAGGCCAGAAATTTAATCCCAAGAATAGAGAGAGCACTGGACTAAAAGCTCTCAAGACTCACACACATGTGCCTGCTCTGGGCCAATTAAGTAAAAATCTGGTGTCCTAATGTACTGGAAAGGCCAGTAATGATGCTAATATCTACTGCAGATGATGCAAGAATGAACTGTGGGCTGGCTCCCCGATGGCTAAACTGTGTGAGACCTAGACCACTCCGAAAGAGGTCACAGGATTTGGGTCTCACTTCACCTATGTAGGGTTTTCTAGCTGTCATCTTCCACCATAACTGGGTAGAAATGCTACAAAGAAATAACAAGTCTCTGTTGGCCTTTGGGGCACATTGCAAGACCCATCTGTTCAATCAGGTGCTTGTTTGTTTGAAGGAAATGGGCCAACCTGACTGGAAAGCAGGTTAATGTCTTAAATTTCTGTACATGTGTCCAGAGGCTAGGGTTATCACCCACTCATATAATTGCAAAAAAAAAAAAAAAAAAAAAAACCTGATAAGAATAAATAAACTCCAGCAAATTGAATTAGCAATTGTAGCAGAATTGCCAGTGAAGGCCATGGAGAGAACAGTACTGCTAGTCAATCAGGCCTCCAACACCACCTCTTATAATTGTATGAATGGTGTTAATTCATGTTGAGTTGGCTGGTCTGTATTTTGAAAATCAGCTGAAGGAGGGCAGCCAGCATGGCTAGGGTGGAGCAGACAACAGACCTTTCCCTGTGAATATCAATCTTCAACCTCCAGTACTGCCCACTTATGTGAGTCAAAAGCCACTTGACCTTGCTGGATCAGACATTGCCATTTTTACAGAGGAAGATGACAGAGTTTTCATTTCACTCAGAAACTTCAGCTGTTCAAGGAACCTCACATTACTTAGTGGGTGTTCTTATTCTCACAATATCCCACTGGTAAGTGTTGTTTATTTAACATGTGAAGAAAGTCAAAAACAGGAAGTGGAGATAACCCTGCAAATTACATGATGAAGAGAAATCACCTGAAAAAGAGAAGATGTGTTTTAGAGCCTTCTGGATCACTTTTGCATTTGTTTTTTTCTATGTTCAGTTTTCAAGAAATTAATTGGTCTGCTGCTATGCAATGATACATCATTCCTCAGGAGGCAGTTTTGAGGGTAGAAAGATGAGCAAAAAAGAGAAGATCAGAGCTGCAAAGTGGCTTATTCAAGGCTGTACAGCAAATTCCCTTGAAATGCTGACATGTGGCTTATTTGCCTTTTTGTCAACCTTAAGCTATATTTCTCTTCAGAATACAGTTGCTTGTCATAGAATACCATGACTAATGATTCCAGTGGGTTATATGAATGCCAAGAATGAGCTGTCTTTCATATAAGCTCCACCCAGGGGCATATTCAAGCAGATGAAATGGTCTTTAAAACCACAGCGTATGAAACCGTTCCCACCCTCTCCCAGCCCAATAGGCCAAGTCATGGTCTGACTCTTAGAGGGGTGGACTGTCCCCCAGTGGGCAGTAGACATGCACCTGGTACTTTTAACGCTAAGAATAGATTGCTTGTAAGCATTCACCTCTGTAAATGACATTGTTTTCAATGATAATCATGAACTGAAACTGACAATAATAATGGCCAAGAAAAATGTGTGGGCTCAAGGTTTTTTAATATTAAACTCCGTACATATTTGTGCCCATAAAAACAAGATAAAGTACAACGAATGGAAAAAGACAGCAGAAATTCTAAAGTTTTCTTTAACCCACCAAACAGTTTGAACTTGATCCTCTTTAACAATTAATGCAATACTGCACATAAATCATTATCCCCTGAGTAAAAGTTGACACTCATAAAACTTAATGCAGAAGACACTTGTATGTGTTTAGGCAACCACTAAATATGCCATGGATCCACCATTTTGAGCTATCTTTTAGTTTTAAGGCAAGCAATCTAAAAGGAATTTCAATTTTTAAAATATCAAAATCCAATAAAAATGTTTCACATAGGAATTAAAACTCACACTTCCCATCCCAAAACAAACGCAATTTCGTGCTTCTTTATCTTACTTTTAAATTTTAAGCAAAGATTCTTGAAGTGGTCCTGTGGAGAGATTGGATGTAGCTCAGTCTTTGCAGTAACCCTGCTGTCATTGTTTATTTGGAATCTACTGTTGAAACACAGAATATATGTGGTATGTTAAGGTTGGCAACACTGTGTCCTAAGCAAGTGCAAATGATTCTAAATCAAAATTAGAGCTGGAGAGATGGATGGTTCACTGATTAAGGGGGTTTACTGCTCTTGTAGAGCCTGGGTCCAGTTCCCAACACCCTCTTCTGGCCTTTATAGGCTCCCACACACATATATTCCTACATACATAAACTCATGCAGGCAGGTGCACACATACACACACATACACACACACACTAAAATAATAAATATAAATAAATCTTCAAAATTGATGTAGCCAAATCCTTCTGTGTGTGCCTGTGTGTGTGAGTGGGCCTGGGAAAGGATTTGGGATGGGGCACATCAGCTACAACACAAATATCTTTGTGAAATGGCAAATAATGGAATATAATAATTTGAAAATTAAGTATGTATTACAAATTTTCAACAAGTAGTTATATAGCATTTAGATAAAAAGATTTTTGTAAGGGACTGGACAGATGGCTTAGTGGATAAGAACAACTGGCTGTTCTTACAGAGGACCCAGATTCAAATCCCAGCACCTACACAGCAGCTAACAACCATCTATAACTCCAGTTCTAGGGGATCTGATGCCCCCTTCTGAACTCCTCGGGCGCTGCACAACAAAGGTACACTTACATACATGCAGGTATAACACTCATACACATAAAAAGTTAAAATAAAAAATATTTTGGGTTATTTTGCATAGATTTGCTAGTGTATTGTGACAATAAATGGACCTTTGACTAGTTTCTTATTGTTTTAAAATTTGGTAGCACTATACCTAACTCCTGCCTCTCAGGCAGATAACTTCCAGGTCTTGAGTTTTGGGAACCCCTACCACTTTCTGCAGGCTTAGATCCTCAGATCTCAGACCTGCATTTAAGTGACTTCCTGTCTTTTCTCAATCTCTCTATGGCTTACAAATACGGCAAAAATTACCCCTGCCTCCCAAAATTTTGCTTGGCTCAAAGGATACTTGGATTCCCCCAAATACCCTTTGTCTATAGCAAGGGAAATTCTGTTTCACAGAAGGCCAAAGCTAGGGAACCTAGAATATTTCAGCTCAGAGGTCGTATTTTCTGGGGCTCTTCCCTCTTCTCTTCCTCCTGCCTTGACCATCTTAGAAGACCTCTCTTAATATACACATTCCATTTTTCAGTCCAGGCCCTTGTTCAGACCAAGGGATCAAAATCCCTGCCAGCATGCTACCCTTGGGAGTAGGCAGATCCTTTGTTTTGGATATACCCTCCCCATGAAGACTCAGACCCTTGAAAATACCATTTCTGCCTTTTCACTCATTTCTGTGCTTGTCCCAAGCAGCCAGCGTACCAGTAGGCTTGCCCCCAGGTTCATGGTCTTGACCTCTCAGAGGCTGAGCCCTGGCAGGCCTGCAGAGTGGGCTGTTCAGCTTGATTGGCATTAGGGTCTTAACAGCAGGGTCAAGGGACAGGACCATGCTCCAGGCGTCCCTGGGCTTTAAATGAAGCCTGATCCCATCAAGTACAAGCGATTGCCTTTCTGCCTAGCAATGAGAATGGCATTTAAAATTCAATATCAGAAAAGATATTGATGAGATTAAGGGCCTGGAGGAATTGATTTATGAGGAAAGACCCAAGGAATTAAATATGTATAGCCTGGTGTAATAGGATATTAGCTCTGAACACAATTTCATTTCTATGATCCAGCATTCCAGTTATCAGTCATCTAAATGAGGAGTTCTCTCCAAGAGATGTCCCTCCCCCAGGGGTTACCATGCCTGCCCGAGGCAGAGAAAGGGAGATGCCCAGATTGATATGCAGGGCCACAGGCTTGGTTCCCCTTATACCTGACATAAATTGAAGTGCATTTTCATCTCCAGGTGGAAGCAGATGACATTTCCAACTAGAATAGATCTTGAGTAGTCTTACAGCCTCCTGCAATGAGAAAATGCATTGCATCCTGTTCTGCAGGTACTGAGTATTAAGTGCTGATCTTTCCTTTGAGCTGGATTTCTCTTTGTCAGAAACACCATTCCATGCACTTGCCTGTGGGCAAAGCCTTGCTTCTAAGTTGTGATCATTTGTACTTGATTTGTAAATCTCAACTTTCCTTCATAAATAGGGATTGGCTCAGGATTCTTAGGGTTAGAAGTAAAATAGGCTCAGATGGACTGACCTCCCTCAGCAGGGCCTGAAGCTGACATTCTCAACGGGCTAAAGTCAATGAAAACCAAAAGAAGATGAAGAGGTGGAGGGTATGGAGGGCCCAAGAAGGTGTATCTGGGTAAAGAGTCACTCTAGAAGAAAAGGGTTAGAAGGGTGTGTGTGCTCCCATCTTAGGACTTCAGCACGACATGAAGCTGACAGCATTGACCCCAGTGAAGTGGTGTTAAGGCTGAAATAATTGGGGAAATCAGGTTAGAGACAAGGTACACAAACACAGGCTGGATGGATACAGCCATTGCTATGGAGACCAGCTCTTCCAAGTGCTGCTGCAGTGGACCATCCAGTCACACCCACCTTTGGTAGAAATTCCCTCTGGAAGCTTCTGGCCTGGTTTCTTTAAGTGATGTTCCACTGGCCTTCAAAGCATGCCACAGTGATTGAGGATCTGACTTATAGCAAAGTTGCAAACATGGAATAACTTTTATTTAAACTGAGTCAAAAGGACTAAACATGTTGAATTTAAATTGATGATGCTCCATAGATTCAAAGATTGGGTGGCTGGTTCCTAATAAGTGGGGCAAGTGATTCACAATAGATCCTCCAAGTCAGCTCTCCTGACCTCAAATGTAATCCCCTAAAACCTTCTGAATTCCTCTGTGAAGGACACTGGCTGTAACCATTTCCAGAGTATACTGTTTGGCCCCAAATTACTTAGTGTTTATATTAGATCCTCATGACCAAGCATTTGAAGGCAGGATCCTTAAGGTTTTTACTCCTGTAGCTTCCATATTATCCAGCCCAGTAAGAAGTCCAGAATTGATTGAAGGAATAAAGGAATAGATCCAAGCAGACTGTTTTAGAATGGAATGTAGGGCTAAGCACTTGGGGAATTCTGAAGCAAAGGCAAGAGGGAGAGGAGAGAGAAGGGGAAGTCAGTGGGTCAGTTGGTCACTATCAGTAGCACTCCATTTGAGTCATGAGGTCACCTAATCTACCAGCCTAAATTTAGAAAAGGTGCTCGCTCCTTTCACCATGGAAGGCACCAAAAAAAAAAAAAAAAAAAAAAAAAAAAAAAAAAAAAAAAAAAAAA
>NW_008356676.1:688311-700952 GCF_000622305.1 Nannospalax galili
TTCAGTGTTCTACCTAAAGGCCTTTTCTATTTTGTGACATCCACCACCTCCAGCTCCTAGCTACATACTTTGTGGTCAAAGATTCTAGAGTTATCAATATCACAAGTGTCAGTTTCCAATGCAATGTTGTATTTTATAGAGGCTATTTACACTGTCATCTCTGACTTCCATGGAATCTAACCTTATATCATCTACTAACTATAAAAACTTTACCTCAGTTAAAAAGAAATTATAAGTTTTAGGAAACAAAAGCACAAGGAAGGGATTATATTTTAAAAGGAAAGTTAAATCCACCACATTGCTCACAGAAGTATTCACAATAACACATCCCTCCAGCTAGCTCCTAAGAGGGAATGATATATGCCTAAGTACAGGTCATTGCTAGGACAATCGTAAGTTTGGTATGTCCTGGTTTCCATTTAAAATTGACAGTGCACCATGGTTGCCATGGTAAAAATCACAGTTTGAGGCAGGAATACTGAGTTGTGCAAGCGGTAGGTCTCTCCCAGACAGTGTGACCTCAGATACATAACTCAACCTGTGTGTGCCTGTGATTCTCCCATCTGTAAAATGGAAATGTGACCTCACTTATTCTGGGGCTTCAAGTAACATTTGTAATGCTCTTTGAATTCGTCAGAAAGAAAGACCCATTACACACCAAAGTCTCCATCCCCAAAGAGCATTACAAATGATCCTATTAAATCAGTGGCCTAGAAATATCAAGACATGTCAGGTGCAGCATTTATTTACCTGCTTGTTGTCCACCAGAGTGTTTCCACTTGATTGCCATATGGATAATTATCTAATTGGAACACACTCACTTCTAACCACCAAAGAATGTAATAGTGCATCTATTTAATGTGATATTCTCAAATGTTAAATTAAAATTATGCTGCAGTCAGCCAATCCAACCAGGAGACACTTCTGATTAAGACTCGCTGCCTGTGAATGTCTATAATTGAGGCACTTTTGTACTTAAAACTTCAAACTAGAAAGACTATTATACAGTCTCATAAACTTCAATAAAAAGGACCAGAAAGGCTGACTCAAATTGTCCAGTTGTGAACTATCTCACTGTTTTTATAGGGAGTCTAGTCAAATAAAGAATAGAAGTTTGAATCACCACTGTTTTTGAATATACAAATACTAGATTCTCTAGTTTGTACTTTCTAAACAAAAGAAATTATTAATTTTGTAGAATACGCAAACCAGTCTGATATTGGTTTTATTTTTCCTCAAACGGTAGTGGGTTTTGGGGGGAGGGGCATTTAGGACATGAGGATTAAATTACATAATTATAAATTCACTGAGTGGAATTATTTAACCTTTTAAGAAATATCCTTTGGAGTAAAGATATCTAGAATTGCCAGAGTAGTGAATCAAAATGTGTTAAATGGAGCTGCTACTTTCCTCTGAAGGTTTTATGTATCTGTATGCCTAGAACAATAAATAATCCAGTGATGGAGCCCCAGGGAGTTTTTGTTGCTATTCTTTGATGAATCGTGGCTTAATTTCATGGAAGTGTGAAAAATGGAGTGAGCTTTCATTCATCCCTCCATTCATTCATTCTTTCCTCCATTCATTCATTCATTCATTCATTCATTAACTACCTACTATCTTTTAGATAAACTAAATTATCTACCCTACCTTTGATGTATGTCATCTAGTTGTGGATATGAATATAAAATATGATACAGTAGCAAGTGCTTTGGAAGCATCAAAGGTAGATCAACTAATGTTGCTTGGGTGATTAAAGAATGTCTTTATTGACGAAGAACCCAGGGCTGCTGTATTTACTTGTGTCAGTTGCCCTGGACAGGTGCAAAGGGGTGAGAAAGAACTCAGCCCCTGCTTTGAGCCCAACATGTACCTTTGTGAGCAGCTGTGCCTTCATGGAGGATGGGGCTCTGTGCAACTGCACACAGGCATCATATAGGTTGTCCTGGGCCCAAAGCAACATTTACGTTGAACCTTAAAGATTGAGTAGGCAGAGTTTTTGATATTAGCTCATCAAAAATCAGAAGAGGTCATGGCATGTCTGGAGAAGGATGAGATGAGTGGCTTGGGTTTCATCTTGGGGGCTGAGGAACTCAGCATTCTTGCACAAGGAGACCTTTTAAGTCTTATGGACTGCAGGGTGGATGTCAGGGGGACAGGTAGCATCCAGAGAAGAGGTGATAGCATCAATGACAGCAAGAACAAAATGGAGATAACAGGGAGGGTTGTAAGGGGAAGGGCACCAGGTGAGGAGGTGAGAAATAGGTGACAGGCAGGCAGGCAGAGCATGTCCTGATTGAAACTCAGCTAGTTAAGGAAATAGTGCATACTGAGAGAGGATAAAACCCTAAAAAGCCAGGTTTGAACATGGGGTGTTCGGCTGAAGCCATGGGCACTCACCGCAGAGAGCACATGGAGGGCAAAAAGTAAAGAGCAGGCGAAGGAGCTGGCAATGAGAAAGGCAGTGGTGATGTTAGAACAATTTAAGCAGAGTGCTGGGGACTGAGTCATATTGTAACCGATTGAAGATTAAATGAGCATTGAAGAAAACAGTACACCCCATCCCTAGTTACATGTTAGCATTATCTTTGAAGGCTCAGAAAAAATAATCAATGCTCCGTCCCACCTCTAGGTATTCAGAGTTAATTGGGCTTCTGAGAGTTCCAGAAAGCAATATTTTAAAGCTCCTCAGATAATATTAATATATAGGGAGAATTAAGAACCATTGCCCCTGAATAGTTTTAAGAAATGTAAATAAAACCCCAAAGCTTCTGAACACATGATGAGCTGCTCCTAATCACAGGGGAACAGAGAATAGGCAATTTTAAGATGAAGTAACCCCATACAGGATATATATAATATAGGATATTATATATTACTGACCCAAATGAGAACTCTCACTAGTGTTTTTCTTTTGGGTATAGGGTCAGCTCTGATGGGTAAGTGGATCCACACAGTCATCCTATGGCACAATACCTTGGCCCAGAGGTTGCACTGCTGGATAAGCATCTTAGGGAAATTCTTCCACAAGACCAAAAGGGAACGTGTGCTAGCACATTCTACTGTGGCCTTGTGCAGACTAGGGAGACCTGGAGATACTGGTCCTTCCATGGAAGGGTTGATTAGATAACATTGGGTCTCTGTACCCCACAGAAGCAGTAAGTTAGATACGTAGACTGTTAACATGAATGGATCCTAAAAATGTAATGCTCATTGAAAACATAGTAAACAATAAGAAACATGACATTATTCCTGAGAAATGCATGTAAGGCAACAGCACTGTGTGTCTTGAAAAAAAGACAAGTTCAAATAAAATCTAGCCAGGCATGGTGGCTCATACCTTTGATCCCAGCACTTGGGAGGCAGAGGCAGACAGATCTCTATAAGATCAAGACAGCCTGGACATGGAGGTTTAAATGGGAAATGGGATCAGGGAAAGGGAAAGGGAAAGGGAGAGGGAGAGGGAGAGGGAGAGAGAGAGGAGGGGAGAGAGAGAGGAGGGGAGAGAGAGAGAGAGAGAGAGAGAACATGCAGATGAGATGGAAAATTCCACTGAGCTTCTCATCTTATTTTTTTCAGTGTTAATAGTAACAGCTGATATTTTTCCTCATTACTAAAACTGTGTGTGCTCATTACAGATGTAACGGAAAACTGACAAGCAAAATTGGCAGATCCACAGACTCACTGGTGCGGAGACAGTGTTCAGATCCTTTCCTATGAAACTGTGGTCAAATAAAAGCTGGCCTCTCTTTTGCTAAGCAGTATATTATTACATACTTCCTCCATGTCCAGAGCTTGGGTAGCTTTGCTGTTCTGGCTGTATACAAAGATACACTATCATCAATGTAAGGAACCCTCTCCAGCTGGCCAGTGAACAGCTACTCACCTTTCAAGACAATTTCCTGTTCATTTAGTTCATTTGAAAAGAAATTAAGATTGGATTTGATTTTTTTTGAGACAGGGTTGCCCTGTAGCCACAGCTGGCATATGGAACTCACTATGAAGACCAGGCTGGACTTGATCTCTCAGAGATCCACCTGCCTCTGCCTCTGGAGTGCTGAGACTAAAGGTATATGACAGCACACCCACCTGGATTTGAATTTTTTAAAATCTCTTATGTGTGAGAGAGATAGGTGTGTGTGTGTGTGTGTGTGTGTGTGTGTGTGTGTGTGTTGTGTATGTGTTCATGTGTGAACATAGCTGTACACATGCCACACAGCGCATGTGGAGGTCAGGTGACAACCTTCAGTTTTGATTCTTCTACCTTATTTGAGACAAGGTCTCTTGTTTTCTGATGTGTGCACAGCTAGCTACCCTCCAGTTCCCAGGGATTCACCTGTCTCTACTTCCCATCTCACTGTAGGAGTGCTGAAATTACAGACATATGCCACTGCCCTCAGGTTTACATGGGTCCTGATGATTTGAACTCAGGTCCTCATACTTGTATGGTAAATGCTTTTATTCACTGAGCCATCTCCCCAGACTGGATTTGAAATATTTTAATATGTAAAGAGATTTGGAATCACCTAATTTAGAACACCAGACTACCTTGAACTGAGCTGTGGTCAGTGATGAATGAGAATGAAGGAACGGACATCCTCCACTGTTTACACAGTCTCTGTAGGTGCTTATCTCTGTAACAAAGGACAATAGGGGCTCCCAGGTCTCTGTCTTCTAGGTATTGATGCACAGTTAATGCATTGTTAAAGGGAGCCACAGTACTAGCATAGAAGGAACTGAGCTGTGGGTGAAATCACTGTTTATGTAGGAAACCAAAGGAGATCTTTACATCTATTCCCAGTACCAAAATGAAAAATAATACTGCCAGCCCAAGAGAAAGCACAGTGTGGGCATTGCATTGCCTTTGTTTTTGTTTTGAGTACTTCCTATCTACCCGCCTCTGACCCCCCAGTCCACTAAAGCCAGTGGATTTGAAGATTCAGTGAAGTCCTCCAGTGTTTTCAAACTGGTCCTTTGTTGTCAAGAGGCTTTGCATAGACATCACTGCTTCCAGGGCCCAAACTGAAGCTCTGGAATGCACTCTCCAGCCTGTGTGCATGTTAAGGTCCACCTTGCAATCACTACAGGAAGCTCTGGGGTCTGGGCAAACAGGTTAGGCCTCCAAATGAGTTCCAGTTGTAGGGCCAAGAGAGGTCAAGGCTTACAAAATCCCTCAGTAGCCAAATAATGGTGTAGGTCATAGCTTAGTGTTTTGACAGCCTATACCAGCAGTTTTCTCAACTGATACATTGACCTCGGTCTGGGCTTCATCCTGTTGATCTAATAAAGCACCACCATCATAACAGAGAAAGCAGAAAGATCTTCTGTGGTCCTGGCTACTTGGGGATATAGCTCTACAGTGTGGCTGTAAAACTAGCTTTAATTAGTAAATGAAGTATATTTGGACAAATAGGCTGGTTTTTAGTTTGTCAGTTTTTTTTTTTCATTTTTTTAAAAGAAACATTCTACATCTTTCTACAAATACCCATTAGTCAGAGGAATACAGTGGTGTCTTCACAAATATTAAATATCAATATCACAAAGAGCTCACTAATGTTACAGAGTTCAGGGCCACCAGGAAAATACCACAGACACTGGGTCAGATTTTAATTCAAAGTTTATTCAAGCTAGCTTGGACTATAGCCCTCAACTTGAGAATGAGGACTGCAGCCCTGAGGGAGTGGGCTTTAAAAAAAAGAGGGGGGATTTTCCAGGTGGGGTTATCGATTACACAAGGCAGACAATGGTTAATTATCTCAGGACAGTTATATAATTGCAGGGGCAGGGGAGAGGAGCTTTGGGGGGGGGGTCACAGTTTTGATATAGTTTTGATACATTGTTTAAAGAGCAAGTAAACAGGCCATTTCCCAACTCTGAACAAACAAGCAGGGGCACAAGGAAAACAATTACAGTGGCGGAAGTGGTGATATCACTCTGTGGAACCCATAACTGCAAGGAGTTCGAGATCCCATTTTCTTTGGAGCACAGCAATAAGCAAGTTTACAGGAGCCAGAATGGAGCAGTTAGAGGCATCAGATAGGGGCGTTGCAAAACCTGCTTTTGTTCCCCTGTGGTCTTAAAAGGAGGGCCAAATGATTTACAAGGACTGGGTTACTTACAAGAACTAGGGGTAGGGGAGAATTCAGTTCAGGGTTACTTCCTTAAGATGGAGTTTTTAAAATGGAGCCTTTCTGGACAGCACACTAGTGTATCCAATATTACAGTGCTCCCTACAATACATGGGGGAAACACATCACAAAAAAGTCAACTGATACTTGGGTGAGGTTTTAGGATTCATTTTAAAAAGTCTTGTCATTCTGAGGACATTTTAAATATTTGCATTCATCTGACCGTCAATCCTCCCTACACTAAATATCCTTTAATTGTACAGCAATTGCTGGCCATCCAGGAGGAGTTAAACAACAAAAAGTCAGAATTGGAGCAGGCAAAGGAGGAGCAATCCCACACACAAGCGCTGCTGAAAGTCCTCCAGGAGCAAGTAAGTGAGCGAACACCTTTCTGATTTAAGAATCTGTTCAGACATTCCCAACACACACTCCCTAGTGTGTCTCCCACACAAAAAGGACTGAAGGTAATCTGCAGAATAATTAGCCTGCACCCTGCCAAAGCTCTTGGCAGTTTTGCTATGTGGAATTTATAATGTCATTCTCTGTCTTTACTCCTTGTATCTACTCAGACTATCCAAGCCCACCCCACTTATGTGATTGTCTCTTTAAAAGACAAATGATTTCTGATAAGGTTTTTGAAAGTATTGGCAGTGCAACCATATGTCAAAGTAAGCAGCTAGTTTCCTTTTAAGTATAAGAGTGAGGAAAATAAGTTTAGCATAATCCACGATGCTCCCGCAGACACACAAATAAGAAGAACAGCGTCACAGTGACATTAAACACACATCTACCCTGTGCATCAGGGCGCTTATCTGACCATGGTGAGCAACAAACCTTTCATATGAAGTCTGGAAAGCTGATCATTTCATTCGGGCTCTGAGACAGAAGTGTGGCCTGACGCTGACAAGTGGATGAGAAAGTATTCGTAGTGTGGTAAGATGGATCACTTGGCAGGCAGCGGCATGAAATCCAAGTCCCGTTGTCTACCCTAATGAAGCTGGAAAACTCTGGAAATGCTTCCATTTTCCTGGCCTTCACTGGCTGCCAACATGTAATGAATGGTAATTAGGTAGGTGCAGGTGGCACAATAAAGACCCCACCCCTTTTAAACCAAAGGTAGATTGTCTTAAAGTTTTTACTCAAATATAGTTAGGCAAAGCAGGCTTTTACCATGTAACTTCAAAAGTGACATTGTAGAAAATATAAGGCAGACAGAGAAGTGCCCTCAGTCAGCTGGGACTCAGTCACTTGGTAATTCATCTTTTGCCACTGATTCAGAATTTAAAAAATACATTTTCTAGTTAGACTGTACTGAAAGCAGAAGCGACCTGTAAGAGGAAAGTGATCTCAGATCGTTTATAAACTTCCATAGCTTTTGAGGAAAATGATTTATAAATGTAAGGATTATCTTTACGTGCTTGTTCAGTAACGCACACTGAGGCTGAATCTGCAAAGTTCAGATGTGTTAGACTGAGCTGAAAAGTCTGGTTGATGAAATCACAAAGGCCTACCTGCTGTCACCACCACCCTCACCTTGGCATCTTTGTGGTGCAAAGTGGAGCTGACTTGGTCTACATTTGATCTTGATCAGGCAGACATAGTGTTGTGCCCTCTCCTTGGTGGTCTTTGGCTTTGGCTTTTAGAAAGCTTTAACTGGGCTGGGTTGTCATGGGTTCTTGTTTCTCTAGATGACTCAAATCCTGTCTGGTTTGAAGTCTAAACTGAGTCTTAAAAATAGACTTTTTGTATAGAATGGGTTGCTGCAGTCTTGTCGGGCATGTGATTTTAAAGAGCAAAGTACACACAGGTGTTGGGCGGCACATCACACCCCGCTCCATCACCTCAAAAAAGGAGGCTTATGAAGAGGAAGCAGAACAAGGAAATCACTAAAGGCCTACTATAAACTATGACTGAGAAGGAAGCAATTTTTACAGCTGCCGCGTTAATGGAATGGAATGGCTCTTTTCATGCAAGGGCACCAAGAATGCCTGCGTCTAATAAGACCAGAGGCATTTGAGCACCATTGCTGCTACTGAGCCATTAGCCTGCCAAGCCCTTTGCTGCTGCCCCAACCATTCTTACAGAAGGCAGCATGCATGCAGTGAACACATTCCTTCTACCTCTAGGCACTCCTCCCAACACACACATGCACACATGCACACACTGAGAAAGGCCCCTCCCACCTCCATGAACAGTGACTTATGAGGCTTTCTTTGAATATGTATATTCTATATTTACATATAGAGTAAATATATGTGAAAACACCTTTTCAGTGCCTACATACAGTCTTAATAAATAAATGGTCATATGCAAGTGCACATAAACACACACACACACACACACACACACACACACACACACACACACTGCTGAAAACATATATCCTTTCTGGAGGACTGGGATTTTGCTATTGAAAACAACTGCCCCTGGCAGGAAATCCTGACAAGAAAGGCCAGATCTTGAGGGTAAACCCTCCCCCAGGGGCTTCACCCTGCAGGGACAGCTGGGTTATGCTCTGTGCTCTCCAGCTCTGTTTGATGACATTTAGCTTTTCCAAGCTCACCAGCCACTTCCTATCCCTTGACAGGGATGAGAGCATCCTACACCAGGATCTTGTTCACCAACCCCTATCTCCTCAGATACTAGAGGATGTAGGATGTTCATTCCTTACTCAGAGAGAGAGAAGAGCATCAGGATGAGGGAACAGGAAGTGGCTTTGAGGGTGAAGCATCAGGGTGTGCAGAAGCTGCCTGAGGAAACTCTAGCAGAAGAGCAGAGAGTGAATACAGGCAGATAGGAAGTGGGAAGAGAGTAAGTGGGCTGCCACAAAGAGAGGGCAGCTGGGGAGATAGCATGGACAGGGAGACTACAATGCATTTAACAGGGAGGACAGCCGCTGTCATGTGTGCTGGGGAACATGGAAAGCTGGACCAGACTTGCAGAAATAATCTTTTCTTTTGCCGAACAGAACTCCTGAGCTCATTCTACTGTCACTCACGCAAGTACAAGTTACCAGACTAGAGGTAGGATGAGCAGAGAGGGTACTGAAAGGGAAGAAGAGAAGTTACCTAACAAGAAACCTTAAGTTAGGAAAGATATTTAGAAACTCCCAGTGCACTCTGGTAGATGGTATTCCTATCACTATGGTGTACATTCTCCTGTTTCTGTATATTACACATTACCCATACGTCCATGTGTTTATTGGACATACAAACGTCTATGGTATAGCCCTAAGAGAAAGCAATTTGTTGTTGTTGTTGTTAAGTGGGGTGATGTGACAATGAGTCATATAGCCTTAGATCCATAGACACTTGCCTCATTCTCAGTTTCTCACATCATCATTCCTTTAGCTAAACCCCTCTGGACATGAAGAAAAGTTGGCTTTCTTACAAGAGTTGAGGACTGCCTTGAAGAACCTATTGATTCTTTTATTTTAAAATGCACAAATAGCTATGGAGAACCAATGTTCTGAATCAAACACAGTGCTATATTTCCAAATGCTTCTTCTAAATTTAAATGACTTATTTCCTACCATGGATATTTTCTAATAGGCAGAAAAAAAATCAAGTAGCAATGCTGCTTTTGAGCATCCCAATAGGGAAAAAAAGGTGGCCCAACAGCTGCCAAGCCAGCTCATCTTTGTCCTTTGCTCTCTGCCGTCAAAGGTCTGCTCTGAATCAGGATAGGAGGTACAACTAGAAGTTCCCTGAAATCTCTAATCAGAGACAAAGAGTGAGAGCAAGAATGAGAGAGAGAGACAGAGACAGAGAGACAGAGACAGAGACAGATATTTTTTGAATGCTATTAAGAATCTTTGTAAAAAAGCTTTTCTTCTAATGCTTCAGTGGTCAAAGAGATGTCTTCCCAATTAATTCTTTCTCACCAGAAAGAGGCAATTTGTCTTCTCCTGATACATCAAGAGATGTCAGTCACTCAGTCCTGTTCTCAGGGATAACTTGTACAGTTGTACAGCAGCACTACAGCATGTGAAAATGACTGAATGCCCATCATTCACCAGTGATCCTTAGTATAACATCATTTAGCTGGTGGCAACTTGTAAATACTGCAGGGTTTAAATTAATGGCAATCCCACTAGGAAATGAAATCATTTATTATTCTTAAGAATCAATTTTATATATTTTATGCCTATGGAACAACTTCCTAATCTTATTATTTAAAAAATAATGACCATGATCCACTTGGGGTTTTTTTGCCAGCCCTCAAGCTTTATAAAATATTGGTTTCAAACTGGTTTCACTAAGATTCATTACAATTGTATGCTCCAACTGTTTGTCCTCATTGGAAGTTTTCTAAAATGCAACCTCAGATAAATCAGAGTTAGCAAAATGATGTATGCTTGGCAGATATGCTTGCTTATTCTTTTTTGTTTTTGTTGTTGTTTTTCTTTAAATTTTGCAGTTAAAAGGTACCAAGGAACTGGTGGAGACGAACGGCCACAGCCATGAGGATACAAATGTAGGTACCACAGCCTGGTGTTTGCCCTTCTCACTGGGTATTGGTTGGAACCTGGGAATATGGCACTTTATTTGTAACATAAAGGAAATCAGAAGCCCTGCCTCTCGGTAGCTTGAGATTATTCTATAGATTTTTTTATAGGTTTCTGCAATGAGATGCGGTAGATACGCACTTCTCTTATTAGCTGTTTGCCAAATATCATCTTGAACAACTTAAGATAATGTCCATCAGATAGTCTAATTTCAGTGAGTTTGCTTGAAATCGTTACTTTTTCAAAGCAACATGTGTTGGAGGACAAATGGGACAGGACCCAACAGGCTAATAAGTTGTGTATTGCTTATGTACTAATAACATTTGCTTGTCAATGAAGATGATAATTAAATGAATTAAATAACTGACATGCTGAAGAGGTCCCAGCACCACCCCGCCCCCAGAATAGCGATTGGAAGTGTACTACTCCTCTTCAGTTTCTGACTCAAAACAGTAACACAAAGCATCCGTCTTCTTAATAAAGCATTAGGTATAATGGTGCCAGATCCCAGTTAGCTCCATGACCTCCTTTCTTAATATTCCTTAAATATCCAAATGCCAGAAAGTTGTAACTCAGAAGTTCCATAGTCTCAGAAGGAGTATTATACCTTGCAGATCATTGTCTCTCCATGTGTTTGATGGCTCTGTTTTTGTCCTTTTAAAAATCACTCTGATATCTGTTTTATATTTGATTAGCTTGCTCACAGGAAATGCTTACTAAGCAGTCCTTTTCACATAACACGAAAATCAGACATGGTAATGAATGCTTGATTAAGCTAGTGCTAGAAGAAATTATATATTTCATGTTCACTCTTGTTTTAATTATATACAGCACAAAGAACCAAAAAAAAAAAAAATCCCTTTGTAATTACTTACTATTCCTACCCAACATCTTTTAACATAGGGTGCTTAATGGGGGATTCACTATGTTTATGATACTCTACTGAGTTCTAGCAGGGGTCTGAAGATTCCTGGGGAGCCTGAGGCATGCTGTCTGCTCTCAGGGAACTTATTTTCAAGCCAAGAAATGAAGGAATGCAGACTACAGAAAGGATGCAGCATGCTCAGAAGGGTGAGGCCACTGGGATAGGACATAAATTCAAATTCCAGACTTCCGCTGCTTGTTAATGCACAGTTTGACACCTCTTACTGGTTAAAAGAATGGCAAAGCTCCCCTTAAAAACTCATCATGGGCCTTGTTCAGGAAACCACATCATTGCGATCTCATGGGTGCAGTTTCCCTGTCATGTCTAGAAGACACTGCCTAGCAGGAGTCCTGATCCTCTGACTCTTACAGTCTTTTCACCCCAGCTTCTGTGATGTTCCCTGAATCTTAGATATAGTGGTTCCATTTTAGATGTATCAATTGGGGTTGGTCTCCCCATGGTCACTTATTTTCTGTATCTCTCTCTAGTCTCTCAGTTGTAGATCTCTGTAATCATCTCCACATGTTGCAAAAAGAAGCTTCTTTGATGAGGGGTGAGAGCTACACTTATCAGTGGGTATAAGGAAAATAAGTTTAGGAAAATAGTAATAATGGGTTCTTCTATAGGGTTATGACCTCTCCAGTCAGAGATATTTGGCAGATATTTGGAAGTTTACAGTATCAAGCACAAATTACCTCCTATCAAGCAGGCCTTAAGTCTAAGTAGACAGTTGATGGTTTTCCTCAAGGTAAAAGTGCCACCATTGCAGCATTCCCTAATCCCTATCTTGCTGAGCTAGTCACTGCTGTGCTCTGTAGGCTTTATAAACAAGACCTGCATAATGACAACACCGGTTGATGTGCCAGTGTGAATGGGGAAATTTCACCAGGTCCCACCTCTAGATGAAGAGCTACAGGCAATCAATGGTACCTGAAAGAGGGAAAATCAATTTTCCCTGATAGGTTATCTAATCCTAAATGATCACCCCTAAACACATGTACATACTAGCACCACTAAATGGACTTAGTAGGCTGTGTGTGTGTATGTGTGTGTGTGTGTGTGTGTGTGTGTGTGTGTGTGTGTT
>NW_008356676.1:701643-731533 GCF_000622305.1 Nannospalax galili
CTTACAGTCTTTTCACCCCAGCTTCTGTGATGTTCCCTGAATCTTAGATATAGTGGTTCCATTTTAGATGTATCAATTGGGGTTGGTCTCCCCATGGTCACTTATTTTCTGTATCTCTCTCTAGTCTCTCAGTTGTAGATCTCTGTAATCATCTCCACATGTTGCAAAAAGAAGCTTCTTTGATGAGGGGTGAGAGCTACACTTATCAGTGGGTATAAGGAAAATAAGTTTAGGAAAATAGTAATAATGGGTTCTTCTATAGGGTTATGACCTCTCCAGTCAGAGATATTTGGCTAAGTTTACAGTATCAGGCACAAATTACCTCCTATCAAGCAGGCCTTAAGTCTAAGTAGACAGTTGATGGTTTTCCTCAAGGTAAAAGTGCCACCATTGCAGCATTCCCTAATCCCTATCTTGCTGAGCTAGTCACTGCTGTGCTCTGTAGGCTTTATAAACAAGACCTGCATAATGACAACACCGGTTGATGTGCCAGTGTGAATGGGGAAATTTCACCAGGTCCCACCTGTAGATGAAGAGCTACAGGCAATCAATGGTACCTGAAAGAGGGAGAATCAATTTTCCCTGATAGGTTATCCAATCCTAAATGATCACCCCTAAACACATGTACATACTAGCACCACTAAATGGACTTAGTAGGCTGTGTGTGTGTATGTGTGTGTGTGTGTGTGTGTGTGTGTGTGTGTGTGTGTTTAAGAAAACATGAAATTGAAAGGGAGTGGGGGAAAGATGGAGGAAGATGGGGAAGAGAGAGGGGTGGAAATTGTTTAAATACAGTACTCATGTATGAAATTTAAAAAAAAAAACAATTTAAAATTTAAAACTCTACATGGGGCAAAGGAGATGACTCAGTAGGTAAGAGTACTTGCACAAGCACAAGGACCTGATTTCAAATCCCCAGCACCTATTAAAAACAAAACAAAGCAAAACAAAACCTGGGCATGGTCACTTGGGCCCACTTTGAGCCCAAAACCCTAGCATTGGGAAATGAAGACAGGAAGGTCCAAGGAGCTCACTGGCCCCCAGCCTACCCAAGGTGGCAATCTTGAAGTTTAGTGAGAGACTCTGTCTCAAGGGTATAAGGTGGAGAGTGGCAGAGGAAGACACTGCTGTCTTTCTCTAGTCTCTGCATATACATGCAGGAATGTACACACACACACACACACACACACACACAGAGATAAAACTTATGATATTGTAATGAGTTATTGCCCATGAAAACCTTAAGAGGTACTTTGTTTTTTCCATGCTGGATAATCAAAGCAGGCTTTCTAGATCTGTGGATTTAGGCTGGCTTTGACAAATGGGAAGGATAGAGAGCTGGAGGATGAAGCTGTCACATGGGACTGTCCCCACTGGCAATATTGTGACATGTAGTGTGCCTTCCCAATCCTGCAGTTCATCACCTTTATCCTTACCTTAAAACCTTCAAGATCCTTTCTTCCAGGTACACATTCTCAACCACAACTCTCATATTCACTGCCCTCAGGTAGATTCCTCTGTGCTTTCTAAGGAAGCCACTGTCTAGTTCAACAAACCAGACAAAGTGCAATGTGCCTCAGTTTCCAGCTCTGTAAAATGGAAATGATATTTCCTACCCTTCCTTCCAGGATTCCTCTGAAAAGAAATGAGATAATGGATGTGGGAATGTTTTTACATCATGAGGTTCTGAGGAAGAATGCTATAAACTCAGCCACTGATTGATTAAATTAGATGATGCTTATAAACACGGAGCTAGCAGGACTTGCAGCCCCAAGACCCTTCTTTGAGAATGTCATTTTATTAGTAACTGGACATCGTGAAGAGAGGACAACTTTGAGGTCATTTATCTCTTTTGAAGAAAGGTTTTAGATTTTAAAGATATCTATGTGTGGGGCTCATGTGTAGACTTTGTAATGAGCCCAAGCGTGACCATTGAGTTGCAGGGTTCTGCCAGGGAGAAGGGAGGAGCCACACCTTGACCCAGAGCAAGTAAGCTGTCTGGGAAGAGACAGCCTGATAATCCTGCCAGTCTCTGCTGGTGACCATCTCCCCGCCTGGCAGAGGTTGGCTTTGCCAGCTGGTAAGCTATTACTTTTGCTCTTTTCTGTCTCTGATTTGCCCACTTTGGGCAGTCCCCCACATCCTGCACTCCAGCTGTGTGAAAACAAAGAAGCAGGTCAGGTATTTGGGCCATATATTAGAAGCTGGCGCTGAATACTGTGTAGAAAAGTTTCCATCTCACCTGGAGCACCCATTGTCCCAAGGTGGGTGAAAGAAGCCAGGCTTTTGGTCCAAAATGAAAGAGTTTGCATTCAGTGTGATCACTGAAAGCCATGTCATCGAGGCAGCGTCCTTGACCCTAGTGAACTTCATGTTCCTCATTTGTAAATGCATTAAGGGGACTGCCATACATGAACACCTGGCCTAGCACACATACTCATCAGTGTATGTCACCTCTTCTCCCATGTATCAGTGGTGTTCGATGCATCAAGCAGGACTTTGGCAGGGTGGATTTCAGTGCCGATCATAAGGCCAAAATCTCTGAGGCTGTTGAGTAAGATGTATGGATTATTTTCACCCTAAGTATGCAATCTGGGACAGGATTTTTACACATTATCATTTATTAACAATGATCATATAATGGACTGGTGCCAACTTAGCTGGGTAATCTTATGAGAGGTGACAGTTGCTTTTTAAAAACAGTATTTAAAAAATGGATACTTGAAGTCTGCACATTATAGAAAAGAATACAGAAGCAAAAAAATTTAATAACTTAGTATCTCCTTATCCAGAAATAACCAGGATCAGCACTGTTTTCATTCTGTGTCATCACATGTATGACCATAGGGGAGACCCCATAAACACATGGATAAATCAGTATTAGTGTATTGTCTTATGTTTTGTTTTTGAGTTCTCATTTAACCCTAGGTATTTTCTTGCTAACAAATATTCTTCAAAGACATGATTCAGTGACTGTATAACATTGATATGAAACACACCTGTTAGGCTTTTACCTTCCTACATTTTGTTATTGGAAATAACACTGTGATTAACATACCCTCAAACCGTGGTTGCGTCTCGCATTTGCTCCTGGAGAATTCAGCACGTTGGTAGCTGTATTCTGAAGTCTGACAGGGAGCTTTTGCCACTGACTGTCTTTATGGTGTCAGTGCAGCAGCCACCTCTCACTGTGTCCATGAGTCAGGGATCCACTAAAAGGGGTTTTAATTCTTGTTTTCACCTTTACCTTAGTTTCAGCTACTAGCTTATGATAAGCAGGTTACTGCTACTTTTCTATTGATTTTACATTTTATTGAATACCATCAGAATCTGGCCAGCACCTGGACTGGCATTCTTGAGGTCTGAAAATGAATATATACTTAAAAAGACATACTTAATCTATATCAGAAAATCTGTTTGGTTGTGCCCTGGGTAATTTAAAACCACTACAGCCTAAAGTAGATCAGATCCAAGCTCTGTTGCTTTCCAAGAGACCCATACTTGTTTTTCTATTGTGTTTTCACAGTTGGAACTGGATATATTAATGGCAAATGGAAAGGCCAACCTCCCATCTGTATATGTCTCACTTTAAAACTAGCCTTAATTCCGGTTTCTTTAGGCATTTTGGTTATTCCAGACCCCATTTTTCCTCTCTGAGAAAGCTAAGCTATAAATTTCCTTTTGATCTCTGTAGCTAAGCTATCTCATAATTTCTAGGTCAGTTGTATAACTGGCCCGGTCCCTGACAATTACGTGTAACAGATGTCAAAATCTTAAAATAGAAACAAAAGACCATGATCTGCTCTCACGTTGTCTTTTCTTGATGATCTTCTTCCCAGCAATATCACCACCCATGATCCTAATTGTGTGTGTGTGTGTGTGTGTGTTTGGAACGTGAGTAGAAGGGAAGGAGGTTGGCAGGGATGCAGGAGCAGGGGTGGGTGGCAGAGCCCACAGTGCACAGAATAACTTAGTCTACGTGGTCTCCATGCATGTATTCCCTCAGATCCTTGTTTATGTTACAGGAAACCTGTATTTACACAGTTCAGCTCCCACATGGGAGTTAAAGAAATCATTCTCAATCTGTATAGAGGTTTAATGGGTGATACTGAAGGTTATCGCTGTCAAACAGAATACCATTCCCACCCAACAATAAAACAAAACACAAAAGAAAAAAGACTATTCAGTTTTTCACACTGTCTCCTTAAGAAAGTAAATCCTTGGAGCTGTCTTTAAACCTGTCAGAGTAAAGATGTTAGGAGGGTATGGAAGAGATACTGCACAAAGAACATTCTTCAGGGTTAGCACACAGCAGCAGAAAGCTATCAGTAACCGTGTATTTTAATGGCATACGAGGGAGGCCCTGCAGGTGCCCAACCCATAGCCTACTTTCAGAGTATGGCTTTCATCCTTGAGTCAGGTAAGCACCTGAGAAGAACCTATGCTGTGTACTAAGCAAGGTGAGGACAAACAGCCGGAAAAGAACAACTCGGACTTGATCCAGGCCTTTCTCCCCATAATTACATGGTGGCCTGGCCTTAAAAGCCTTTGATCTTAAGAGAAAGGAATAGATAAAATAGAGACAGAGGAAGACTTTTCACCTTCCTTCCCACCTCATCCCAAGAGTTCTATCAAAATCCCAGGGAGGACCAAGCCTAGTAGATGTTACACCCAAAATGCCACAACTATTCCCTCCTCTCTCCTGTTTTTTCTCATCACAGCAGCTTTCTGGCCATCTCCTACTACCCTCAGCCTGAAGAGAGCCCCTCAGTCTATGTTCCCACATACCCTGCTATCCCATTCTTCCTCATCAAACCCATAGATACTCATTGAGGGAGGCAGCAGAATGCAGCAGGAGCAGATCTGGGTGCTAAGCTGTTTCAATCCACCTGGATCCTCCAGTTATTGTCTCAGCACCCCTAAGTGGTACACTGAGCCTGGTTTTTCTTGCCTCTGAAATGAAAGAGTCATGCCTACCACTGAGAGCTATCTCATGCCTTGCTGCCTGGTGCCAACAGGCTCGTGTGTTAGGTATTAGTATGACTCAAGCCTCACATGCCAAGCACTGTGCTAGTGTCTGGAGACCCATTTTGTGTGTAACAAAGCTATGCCCATACATGTACATGCATGCATGTGTCACACACACACACACACACACACACACACACACGCATGGAAATGATTCCCTGTACCTGTGCCCTGCCCTTCCAAAACTGGCTTCTCCGATTGAACTCATCAGGCCTCTCTGCCCTCGGGTCAATACCACCATGGGAATGGTGGACTTGAAGTAACTCTGGAGGCAAGACCTTTATTGGAAGGACTAGCCCCATGGGAGAGGGAGGAGCAGGTGAGAGATGTGATAAATAATACATGAACAGCTTTAAGACCCCAGAGCAGCTCAGCTGAAGAATCAATGACCACACTGTCTTCCCTTCACGGAGAGATGGATCCACATCCATAGGTACCTAAAGTCACACTTGCTCCATAGACGTCTGGAATGGAGAGGGTGAATAGACTTGTCACACACTAGCATCTCCTGTATTGTGTGTGTCTGACCTGCTCTTATGTCACGTGCTCACATTCTGGTTCTCCCTCTGCTGTCCTCTTGGTGACACTCCTTCCCTTCCTCGCCACTGCTCCCACCCCAGCAGTCCTCATCCAGCTGCTACACCATACTTTCTGCTGTTAGGTTAACTGTAGGATTGGCTGTTTGCTATGAAATCCCTGATTCACCAAGAAAGCACAGACACATTCTACTCCTTCATCTTTAAGGTTGGTGAGTAGAAGGACTGTGTTGGTATACCCCAACACAATGCAGAGCTTCTAGGAAGGACTGTACAGTGAGCTGAGCTGAGGATAGGCAGAGAAAATTCCTCAGGAACTGTCCTTGTGTTGTACAAGAGAAGTTTCCTGCACAAGGACCTTACTGCCAACTGGCAGTACCTTTCCATAGCTGGACTCTAGAGCTGGGGCTTGGCAGGAGTGGGTAGTGACTGCTGGGCCAGTTAGGACTACCTCTTGTTAGCTCTACATGTTAATCAATAGCCATAGTCCTTAGAGACATTTTCTTAGACTATTAACTTCTTTGTAATGATTTCCCTAGCCCTTCATCTCTGCTAACCATGAAGCCAGCAAGGAGGAGGCGTGGAACGTCCCCATTCCATGCTGGGTCTTGCAGTGGATCTGGAGCATGTAACAGGATTTGGACCTGTTTAATGACATTGTCAGGTTGCATTTAGAGAACTGAAAAAACCTTCTTCCCCTAGGCCAGGTTAAAGAAAATAGAGACAGGAATAAATTTCACACTGTGTGAGGTGGAAAGACCTGGTATGTGTAACTATGTAAAATTGAGATCTGACCACAAACTCTCTATTTTGAAGATGGAATGTGTTCTTTCCATAAAAAGTTCGTGGTCATCCTATGTGATATAAAAGCGAACACAGCTGTTTAGAATGGGGAACTGAGAACTTTAGAGTCTATACCCATCACATAAACAAGCATAAATACTTCTACCTTATAGTACTGTTTTCTTCTTGGAGAAAACTTAGAAATGCCAAAATGTATAAGCAAAAAGATAATGTGCAATCTTACCACACAAAAACCTGGTGTTTCCACTTGATGTATATACACATGCATGTATATTCATTTTTACAGGATTTATAGTATATCACATAAACAATTTTACAACCTGAATTTTTTTGTATGAATCATGTTATTAACTATGTTTTCTTGATGTGATTTTTAATGGCTAATATTTCATGCTACTGAGGTACTCCAGTTTATTATCTCCACTATTGGACTTTAAAATATTATTCGTTTTTGCTGCCATGGAGAGTGTCCTGTAACAGTGTATTGGTTAATTCATCCATCACTTAAGCATTTTATAAATGGAAAAGTTTTGTGCTGGGTTGGGATTTAGGGATAGAGGGAGATCCACTGATTTCTTAAAAGGATTAAAGCTCAGCATCTTCCTGGCAGTTGATCAAATAAACAGCCCAGAATAATATCTGGGTATTACCTCGTAGAGGGCATGCTGAGTTCCTCAACAGGAGAGGAAAAGAGTTCCGAAGGAAGCATATTGTGCACTCTGAAGAGAAAGGCAAATCACACGCACTTCATGCATAATTTAGAACAGCATTCTTAGATATGCTATTTGGAGTCTTGTACTGTGAACTACAGACGGGTCGTCTCGTGGCCTGAAAGTGCAGAGCCCACGCTCTGTGTGGATCACAGACCAAGGCTAATGACATCAGGCCACCACCCCAATGAGGCTTAACTGCTCCCTCCAGAGAGTAAGTGAGGAAGAGAAGGCTGTTTGATTGAAAGAACAACATGGCTTCTAACTTCTAATAGAAAATTAAGCTTTTATTTGTAATTATAACCAAGCATCGCCTGTGGGCTCCAAACCATCAACACAAGGTGCATATACATTATATACAGCCATGACTCGAATGTAGGCAATACACAATCACAGCATTCCTGCCTCCCATGCATTATAGCTTGGCACTGCCTGACATTCTGAGCAAAAACCTAGAATCCGCAGCATTTGTAAACAGGGCTGGGATCACCAAAAGTGAATAAGGGTAGAGAATTGCTCAGGGCCTCACAGAGACAGTAGGGAGCTGCCCACAGTAGGTAGTCTGCAAACAGAGAGGAGCAAGATGCACCAGCAGGCAAACTTCACTTCTTTTTAGCTTTGCATGTTACTCAAGGGTCACAGGGCTTTCTAGATGTGTGTTTTTATTACTTAGAATATTAATTGCTCTGCAGTAATTTCCACAGTCCTCAGTTTCTTCTAACCACACGAGACCAGGAACAGGAAGGTATGGCCCCACGCTGGAACTAGGACTAGTGAACTTCCGTTCTTGCCACTGGGCTTGGTGTGGACTTCCTGCTGAGTACTGCCTGGCTTTCCTGTAATGTCATAAAGGGTACCCATCTTTTATCTCTCTACACTGTACATCTCTACCCTCATTCATTATGTTGCTAAATGACCCACAGGATTGTGACATTTGATTCAGAAAATATGTAGGAGGGTAACAACAAAATAGGTATAAAGTTGGAAAGAATTAAAAAGGGAAAGAGGTGGGAAAGACCCTGACAGAAGAACTTCTTGTATCACTTCCCTACCACCCACCAGCTCTAACATCCCAGAACCTCCCCCCCACCCCCCACCCTCTCTGGGTGGCAGCCCCTTATAAACATGAACATGGGAAGAGTCTCTGGGAGGCTTCTGATCAGCCCCTTGCCGGGTACATGGTAGACCATCTCCTGAACTCTGATAAGATGCACCAGCCTTGGAGCACTTGTGTATTTTTTCAAATTTCTATTCATTTAGGTTTTTGTCTTGTCATACCCCCCTCCCGCACACACACAAACCCTCTGTATCTCAGCCTCTCCAGCCCTGAAATTGCCCTTGTAAGGAGGCCCATGGCCTGACACTGAGTATCACGACATTTCCATTATGTCAGCTTCTGTGGGAGATTGCAGAGTGGCTTTCCCTGTCTGGACAGTTTCCAGACTGTTCCATGTATGCTGATGAGCTACTTATGTTTATGAGACTTGCAGAATCTAATTTGTGCAGGCAATTCCTTACCATGCCAACTTTCAGAATGATGATTTGAAACTATGAAAAAGTCTGTAAGTACAAAATTTAAAGCTCTGATGTCCACATAGGTGTAATTCCCTGCCTCCATACCATACACCCGCATGCGTGTCATCCCTGAACCATTTTATATGATAATGTTCAAATTGGTCCCTTGGTAAAAACAGAATTGCTTTTGGCCTGCTATCCTGAATAAATGGCTTTAATCAACAGGTCAAATTCAGCTAGGTGAACCATTCATTAAAAATTCCAAATAATTAGTTTTTTTATTGATAATTCAGCTTGCTCCATCTATCATGTCATCCTTTTTGTTTGCAATGCAAATTCTACATATTTTTAAGCCCAGCCCAATTCCCATTGGTTGGGGCCTTATCCTATGTAATCAGCCTGAATCAATTATGATTTCCAGATTCAAGCAGTATTTCATTACCATTTCAAACATTTTTAATAAGCCAGACTTGATAGACCTATCCCCAACTCAGGTACCAGTTCCTCAAACAGAGAAACCCGTACAGAACCAAACACAGCAATGGGCCAAGTAATGTGTGATGCTTATCAACTGTTGGTGGAACTGGCCTGAGCATTTGCAGCCTCAGATATCACTGTGAATCTGTTTGGCTTGGTTAGATGAGAGGGGCAAACCTTTCCTTCTGTGGATTATCTGCAAGTGATTACCAAGATAAACACAACTCATACCAGTTAGCTTTAAGGTACATACAGAAGTCTTGTAGGCTGTGAAAGTTAGAAGTCGGTGATAAAGGTTATCCCCATTCAACCATCATATTTTCTAGATAGTCCCTTTACTTGTGTGCATGGGAATTTTGTGGGTGTTGCTGTTGTTTTGTTTTTCTTGGTTTTGGTGATAGAAATGGAATCCAGGATGTGGGACATGCTAAGCACATAATCTACCATTGAGCCACAAGCAAGTCCTGCATGTGAATCTCATGTTCTCAACCATCAGTAAGCAAAAGAACCAGAGAGTTATTAGAACACAAGGTGCTGGGCCCCAATCCACGATCTCTCAATAGGTAGATTCAGACTAGAACCTGAGAAGCTACGCTGCTTTGTTTGGTTTCAGTGCTGTGAATTGAACCTAGGGCCTCACACAAGCTAGGCAAGCCCTGCCAGTTTGCAAATCACACTCGGTATAACAGTGCCATCTAATCCCCAGCCTCATCCAGGCGGGATACCACTTAGGTTTCTCCTGCAGCTGTGGTCTTCCCTTGTCTTAGCACAGTGTTTTGCCATATTTTATATGCCTGGCCATCTTCTCAACTCTTAACATTCTTAGAGAGCAGGAACTACTGTTATCCAGCTTCATATCTTCCTTTTGAATGCAAAACCTGCCATCAGAGTAGATTCCCAGCAAACAAATGGTTGGAAAAAAGAAAAAAAAAGAACAACAAAAACCCTCACCACTTCAATCATATGAAACTGAACCCAGAGCTCCAGTGTCTGAAATAAAACATGTATTTAGTTCAACTCTGCTGCCACATAACTCCAAAAAGAAAATATGCAGTTAGGAATTGCCAGAATCTGAATCTGGTAGGGAAAAAAAAAATGCACATCAACTGAGATGATGCAAAGGCAAAAAAAAAAAAAAAGTGGCATACTCATGACTGTCCCCACCTAACCAGGCCCATCCACATCCATAGACTAAGCAGTAGATAGAGTACAGCCCATGTTCTCTAGTAGCATACAGCCCATTAACAAGACAGCAAGTGATGGGAAAGGGACTCAGCCAGGAGGACTTGGGGATTGACTAAAGGACTTAGCATGGAGGAGCTGCAGTTTCCTGAGATGTGGCTTGGCTAGTGTGGCAGTGTGGACTAATAGCTCTGAAGTCTGACAGGGCCCAATCTTGGCACCATTGCTCTCCAGGTGTGGGAACTTAAGGAAGCTACTTAGCCGAGTTATGCCTTGGGTTTTCATCTGTAAAATGGGGATAACCGTACCAGCACCTATCATCCACCAAACACGCAGTAAGCGCTATTAGTATCATCAGCACCGGCATTATTTATATCACTTTTTATTCAGAGCATGTCAAATTCTACACCCTTCACATACCAGACAGCGGCAATCTCGAATACATAGTGCTTGGAATATTTCTCATTTGTGACACGTGCAAGAAGGCAGTAAGGGGAGAGATTTGGATTTTGGCATATTGAGAAGTAGGTGCTTAGTGTTTGCTAGGCTCTCACAGTGTGTCAGGCAGACATGTCGAACTCTGATTTACTTTCATAATATGCAAATGTTTTTTTCTTTCCCATTTATCAGATTGTATCCCATCTAGTCTTATGACCTAATTTACCATTATAAAGGTCACAAAACCTCAAGATTTTAGTAATACCATTAGTAATGTAAACTCAGCAGGTGAGAATTATGATGGTGAGTGCGCTGTAGCAGAGAAAAATAAGAAATGTCACACTGAGAAATGAAGTGAGAAAATAACATGCCAAGAGAGCCATACTGCAATTAATCTTTACCAGCAGTAGCGTCAGTATCATGCAAGATAAATCAACCCAGCTAATGCTGGTTTCACATACATACATTTAAAAGAGTATTTCACTTTGATCTCTTCTTTTTGCTGCTCCATCTTTATGAGAAGGAGGATTTTTCATGGCGGTCAGTCCTTTTTCAGGCTACAGCGTGTTCAGACCTGTGTGATCACAGTAGGCCAGCTTACATTTAGTCTGTGTCAGAGACACACAGGCCTGTGTTTGAGACCAGGTGTATTTTTTCATTTCGTCCCAGCTACCATTGTGGAACACTGTAAAACTAAAATGCTACAACTTATGATTTAAATAATGAGTGAAGTTGTGTTAAAGGAATTTTTTTTTTCTTCATTTTTAGGCCAGTTTTAGTTAGCATGGCTGTCACAAAACTATATCAAAAGAAAGTCATTTAATTGCCAGTTAAGCATCTTGTGACCTGTGATGGCCATAATTAAGCTCTGGCCCAGGCTGAGATGCTCATAGTATTTAATGAGAAACGTTAAAAAATTGAAATGGCTCTTTCCTATCAAAGTGTTCTTTTGTGATATGTTCTGTTCTGACCTATGCATGTAGGATACTGTGTTTTAAATGAGAACTAAGCAACCATAACACCTGCCTGGCCACAGTGGGCCATCTGTTCCCAGAGGACAGTGCCTGTGCTGTGGTTATCTGTGCTTCCAATGTACAGAGCTGTGCCTGCCACACTCTGCTGCTCATCCCAGGGACTTGGATAGATCTGGCTACAGGGACCAGTAAATTGTTAGGAGTACAACATCTTTTAGTTTTTCTCCAAATTAGTGTGGTTCCTCTTGAGTCAATGTCTGTCAATTCCTAACTGTGTTTCTGTTAAGTAGCAGCACAACTCAACATTCAGATCAAGTGTAGTATTTGACACTTGAACCTCTCAGTTTAGTGTCATTTGATTGGAATTTACTGAGCTTCCAATTCTTTTATTCCCCAATTCTTTATTAGGTGCCTACCATAATGGCAGGTTTGGGGTTAGACAACATGGTGTAAAGATGGGTAATAGTGGGTTCCCCTTCCAGAGTGTGAGCTGAGATGACCAAGCTTATTATACTATGCATAGGAAGAAGGTTGTATACAAAATATAAAAGGTAAATATGTCAAATTAATAGTATTTCTATCTCTGTAGTGAAATTTCAGTTTTTTTTTATTTTCTTTTGATCTGTATTTTGTTAACGTTCTTATATATCATATTTGTCAGGAGAAAGCTAATAGCTGTTATTATAAAGAATAAAAATGAATTAAAGAAATGTGTCTGTGCTGCATAGCTTTAGTTGTCAACTTGACACACCTGGGTAAAGGGAATCTCAACTGGGGAATTTCCTCCATTGGATTTGCCTGTGGCCTTGTCTGTGAGCCATTTTCTTGATTGTTTAGTGATGTGGGAGGGTCCAGCCCACTGTGGGTGGTACCACCCCTAGGCAGGTGGGACTGTATTGTATGAGAAAGCAGGCTGAGCAGGAACCAGAGAAGCAAGCCAGTAAGTAGCATTTCTCCATGGCCTGTGCTTCAGCTCCTGCTTCCTGTTCCTGCCCTGAGTTCCTGCCTTGGCTTCCCTTGAGGATGGACTGTGCTTGTAAGCCAAATAAGCCCTTTCCTCCCCAAACTGGTTTTGGTCAGTGTGTTTATCACAGCAATAGAAAGAAACTAAGATAGTGTCTTATACTTTAGAAATGAATAAAGTTTTTAGCTTAGTCTCCATAAGACTATGTAAGATAAACATTAACTACTTTACCTCAATCTAAAGTACAAAAATTTTGTTACTTTAAAGTGATGGAACATCAAATACATTTATGGACCTAAAGGCTGCAAAAGGTTCAAAGTGATTGCATTATTTTTATCCATTATCTCCTCCACCTATTCCTCATAGACTTCTAACTTATCAACTCAGGCCTAAGATGCTGACAAAATTCTTATAATTGCTGGTCAGTGTCATCTATAAAGATTAACTCCTCTATGTATATAGCATCATGTTCTGTAAGTGTGATTCAATAAATACTACTGAAGGTCCAGGATTTCTTCTTTCCTAAAACTACTGGTTGACAGTACTATGCTAGGTACTAGACCTGTGTTAAGTGGAAGGGACCATGGGTGGAGTGATCACTCAGAGTCCCCGAGGGTTTGTGTGTATGGCTGCTGTGATTTCTACCTCTGCCAGGACAGAAGGTGGGGCATATGCTGAGACCCTGCCCTGGGTTAGCCAGATGAGAAAGGATCAGGAGGGAGCATTTCTAGCCCAAACACTTTCCCATGCCCATCTCCCATTTTTCCCATCAGTCTTTCTAAAACCTCAAATCCAACCATTCTAAAATGAGAGCCATTCTATCTGACTGGCTGTATTCTCTGATCCTGGTGTCATTATCTGCTAACAATCAAAACAAGTTTAAATTTTAACTTGTTTCTCCCTGTACTGATTCCCACATGGAGTCACCCAGGCTTCCTTCACAGTGACTGTTGCACCCCTTCCCTCTCTCTGCCATCAGAGGTCCTGCCATAATACAGAATGTTTGGGGTGTGGCCACAAGAAAAATGCTGTGTCTGGATCTCTCTGGGATATTTCTACTTCTATATGAAATTTAGGATTATGTTTTATTTCACTGAAGAATGTCATTGAAATTTTAATAGTGAGTGCACTGGATCTGCAGATCACCTTCAGTAACTCATTTTCATAAAACAGCATGGGAGGTCTTTCTATCTTCTGGTGTCTTGTTTTCTTCAGCGTTTTAAGTTTTCCATTGTGGAGTCTTTCACCTCCTTAGTTAAGTTTATTCCTAGGTAATGTTTGAGGTTATTGCAAATTAAATTGGTTTGTTTTCCTACTTTCTCAGCATGTTTTTATAGGTATCTAGAAGGAGCTCTGGATTTTCACATGTTACTTTTGCTGCTACTTTGTTGAAAGTGTTTATCAGATCTCAGAGTTTTCTAGTGGGTTCTTGGGGTCTTTAAGTGTAATATCCTGTCACCCATAAATAGGAATAATTTGGCTTCTTCCTTTCCTATGTGTTTCCCTGTTAGTTTTCTTGCCCTTGATAAGATTTCAGTTCTTATGTTGAATAAGAGTGGAGAAAGATAACAAGGTTTTCTTGTTCCTGGTTTTAGAAAAAATACTTTCTGGTTTTCCTCATTTAGTATAATGTGGCCTATGGTTTAAGTGTATTCAGGCTTTATTGTGTTGTTTCTTCTGTTCCTGTCTTCAGGGCTCTTATCACTTTGTACCCCATTAATAGTCTCCTTCACTTGCACACTATCCACCCTTATCTACTCCCACTCTGGGATCTGGAATACTGGAATATCATTTCCTTTGTGTGTGTGTGGCGGGGGTAGGGGGGGCAGGTATCTCCCTGTAGCCACAGCTGGCCTGGATTCAATATGGAGACCAGGTTGGTCTCGAACTCACAGAGATCTGCCTGCCTCTGCCCCCTGGATTGCTGGAATTAAAGGCATGTACCACCATGCCCTGCTTGGAAGATCATTTCTAGAACATCTAATGGGTACACTGTTTCTCAAAGCATTTTGCACCTATTGAGTAAAGGACTTTAGTGGGATAAACAGACAAAGGGCCTTCATAATTTTATGCTTCTAATAATCAAGCTTTCTCATTTTGATGAGACTCTATTTCCCAGAGATTTGTAGTAATAATGAGGACAATGAGGTTTTTATGAAAGGGCAAGCATACGTAATTAATGACTCAATGTCCTTGAAAAATGAGTTCCCCAAGTATTAGATAAGTTGAAATATCTGAAGTAGACAGTATGAAGTCCAATTTGTTTCTAGCATCTTTGCTACAACTTTTGACAGAAAAAAATTCTCAAAAAAAAAATAGTAAAGAGATCTTTAGGGCATAATTCAAGCCTGTCCTACCTTAAGAGATTTTTGAGATTTAGAGATGAAGCATAACTTTTCTATTATCTGATATCCTTGAAAATAGTCACCCTCACTGTGACTATTGTAACCATAATGACTGACTTGCCTCCATGAGGAATTGCTCCCATAGTGTTTTGGCGAGGATCCACTTGGGATTTTATCATGTGATACCAATTATCCTATGATCTCACAAGCTGAGCAGCATCCCACATGGGGCCCAAACGGAAAATCCACATGCACTGGATTGTGTTAAGGAGAGAAACACTGAGCTTCAGGGAATCAACCTTGTTTATATCAAGTTTAAGCAGGTCTTTTTTTTTTTTTCCTTTGTCTCAGAAACAGAATGTACTAGTTAGTTTTTGTCAACTCGCCACAAACTAGTGACACCTGTGAAGAAAGACCTTCAGTTGAGGAGCTTCCTCTATCAAATTGTCTGGTGGCCATGTCTTCGCTGATAATGGATGAGGAGGCGCAGCCCATTGTAGGTAGTGCCATCCTGGCCTGGGCGGTATTAGAAAAGTAACTAAGCAAGCAGGGGGAGCAAGCCAGCAAGCAGCATTCCTCCATGGCCTCTGCTTTCAGTTTATGCCTCTAGGTTCCTGCCTAGAGTTCCTGCCCTGACTTCCATCAGTGATGGACTGTGCCTTAGAAGAGTAAAAAATATAAACCCCTTCCTCCCAAGTCAGTCTTGGTCAGTGTTTTCTTGCAGCAACAAGAAGCAAACTAAAACAGAGTCAAGGTTGCTGGCTGTAGACACACCTGGGAAGTGCTTCATAAAAAGAGTTATGAGAACTTTGCTTCTTAGATAAAAATCTTGCCTATCTTGCTTCCTCTCTACTATCTTGACAGGATGCCATAGAAACCTTAAGTTCCAAATTTCTAAAGCTGAGCACATTCTCTCTTACTTGTATACTTCTCTATTTTCCTATTCACCAAGGTGTGCTCATTCCCAATAGTTACCTCATCCACTAGATCCCAAGTTTCTTTTAAAATTCTACCTCTTAAATATTTCTTCTGTTTACACTCTGCACATTATTAACTTGGTTTCAAACTTCATTGTTAAAAAGTAAGATGGCTAGACTATTGCAGTAGGCTCCAGCCTTGAACTCCTGTGTGCCCTTTCATTTATCTCCAACCCAGTGTCCTAAAATGCAAAGTTGTTTATACAACTCTTTAACTGAAAACCCTTCACTGGTTAAGGCTTCCAGATAAAATCTGAACTCTTCACAAGCTGCACCTTGCTTTTCTAGTTTTGCCCGCCAGCATTTCTTTCTCATGCACTTTTCGTAACCATTGCTTGCTGTATCCCACGTAAGCATCATTTCTTCGTTGCTTTGTGCTCAGTGGTACAGAAAACTTAGGATTCATTGGCATAGAGTAGGCATTTTAAAATATGTAGGTAGCAAAGATACAGTTTTGAAGTAATTGAAAGTTCAAAACTCAAATGCAACAGGGTTTAGTTTGGGGAATTAGTTCGACGTTATCTCTGTACATAATTTGTTTTAACCTGCTTGATGGTAGTGTTTTTGAAAAACATCAGGTGGTAATTTAGATTTTTAGACACTAAAAACTTGGATGAAACTATAGATTTTTGCTTGTGTGTACTTTTTACTTTGTAGACTATTCCAAACTTGTAGACTACCAATAATTGTAATTATCTTGTTCAATTGAGCGATTCTACTATAAACTCAGATTAATCAGATTAGCCTTATTTTTCTCAGGAACCAATGATTCCTGAGTCACTAAAAGAAAACAATCCTCTTTTAATAGGTAGAAAAAGATAAAAACACAGCACATAAAATAGCTACTATCACTATACTATTTTCTAGAGTGTAAACATTTTCTCCCATTGGAAAAGTTAGAGATCTCACCACTGCATCATGCACTTCTAACATTAAGCATCTTCCTCCTTGGAAATCTATTTTTTTAAATATTTTATTTATTTTTGTATTGCCTGCATGTACGTAAGTGTACCAGTGTTGTGTAATGCCCCGCAGAGGTCAGAAGACAGTGTCAGATCTCCTGGAACTGGAGTTACTAATGGTTATTAGCCACCAAGTGGGTGTTAGAAACTGAACCCAGGTCCTCTGCAAGAGCAGCCAGTGCTCTTAACCACTGAGCCATCTCACCAGCCCCCAATCTGCTATTTCTTAAGTGGTCCCATTAAATGCCTTCCTTGGAAACAGCCATGGCCAAACTGAAGGTGGTGTTAATGAACTTCAGGTCAATCTTCTTCAAAGCATGGTGTTTGGTCTACACTAGAAAGAACTTTCAGAGGTTGAGCACCCACTTCTTGGTTCCCACCACATAGGCTTGTCAGCATTGACAAAGTCATTGGTCACCTCATCAAAATGGACAAAGTCACCCAGTGGGCTGATGTTCTTGTCAGAAAGGTCATAGTGGTGGAGGCATTGTTCTTGATCAGTTTACCATCCTTGATAAGGTAGCCCTGACCAATTATGGAAATCTTGTTGATCTCCATGCAGTGATGGTAAACTTTTTGGCCAGGTCAAACAACAGAGATGGACACATGGGCATGGTGCTAGGCTCCAATACAAGCAACCTTGTACAGCCCTAATGGGTCTTATGGGGAGTGTCTTGGTGTGCCAGTGACTGGTGACACCTTTGTAGCCTTTGCCTTTGGTCACCCCAATGATATCAGTCATCTCATCCTTCCCAAATACCTGGTTCACCAGACCTGCTGCTCTAGCCTCTTCCCTTCCCAGTCTAATTTCTCAGCTACAGTGCCCCATTCACCTGGATCTCCATCACATGGGCCTTCTTCTGACAGAAAGGAAGAAGGTATATGTGAGTATGGACGATAATGGAATGATCTTCTTTGTGCCGCTGAAGTCCTCCCCCAGCTGCCACTTGCTGTTTCTTGCAGTATTTGGTGAAGGCCTTCTTCATAGATTTGTGCCGGTTCTTGGCAAATCACCTTTTGCATGCATCACTGATATGCTCAACAAAGTCTTGATGGAGGCCCTGCAGGCTTTCCACATAGTCCACAATGCCCATAACCACCGAGGCAGTGTCTCCACAATGTTTAAAGCCTCTGTGACTTCTTTCTTGTTCACCTTGGATCCTAGCCTGTCAACTCGCACATGATGTGTATCATGCTAGCTTGTAGCCCAGAAAGGCTGTGAGGTGGACAGGGTTGGAAGGGTTGTCCTTGAGGAAACTTCACTTTCCCTTCATGTAAGCTGCTGCATTTCTGAGGCAAGGAACCCAAGGACCTATGTCTGGAAGTGGAGATGTATATGATGTCACACCATCAGACACAGTCAGTTGTGCTTAAACATTTTAATATTAACTTTAAGGATAGCATTAGAAAAATATATAACATAAGCATTCATCCATCTAGTTAATTCTTTGACAGTGTATTATACCCATGACAGGCTTAGGTGTAGATTACCTAGACAGTAATAACTCTTGAGTGGTCACAAGTTGTCCTTCACTAAATGACAGTATAGACCAAAGTCTCTAGTTACCAGGCTTAGACATGCCTTTGACTGGAAATGATTGTCCTTTTTTTGAGATTCTGAAGTAATTCATCATAGGATGCAAGCACACCTTGGGCTCATCTAGTCACTGGATCCTGTACCACTTCACAGCAGAGTTCTCCCTTCTGGAGGAGTGAGAAAAACTGAAGCACCCCAAAAACCTTGGTCTCTGGCAGGTCCAGGTCCTCTGAGCTAGCATGGGAGCTGAGTGGGGGTGTGGATCCACCCCATAGCCACTGTCAGTGAACACAGACCACAATATCCAATAACAAGATATATTTCCACAGAAAGATGATCCTAAAGTTCTTTCTTATTTTTCCATTCTCAGTAGCCCACCCCTAAAATATAACCAGACCAAATCACTGGTAGGCTGTTTCTGGGTTGTTGTAGACAGTGTTACTCCATAGTGTTTGTTGAGGCCCTCCTCAGAGTCCCTGCTTCTTTATGACTTCAGCTCTGGAGATGGAGACAGGTGTCTAACAGCACCTTTGGGTGGTTTAGCCTGCTGTGCATTCACTGTTCCCTGCCAGGTCCTGACATGCCGTCTGCCCTCTCTAGTCCACTTCCCTCACTCCAACTAGATCTTCAGCTGTGTGCTGGCCCCAGGATACCACTCAGTCTTAGCAATTAATGTGGCTTTGTTGTCTGCTAAACTCTTGTGAATAATTTCGTTTGTCCTCAGTTATTATTCCAGGCTGTGAACAGATCACCCTCTCTCAAAGATGTGATTTCCACTTAGCGCTGAGGTTTATTATTGATATTTTTTTGATGATGCAATCATCATACTTGGTAATGTTCTTCTATCTTGTTTCTTCCTAATTCTCTCCTGGGAGACTCTTAATAGAGCCTCAGCCTGCATTCTGCTTGACAATCTTATCTTCCCAGGCCTGGAAGCCCAGTGCATGTCCCTGCTAGTCCTTAGGATATACCAAACACAAAACTCAGCAGACTCCTTGACCTTATTAACCAGAAAGATGGAGTGTACGCATCGTCCTTCTCCGCTTAATTGAAAAAGCCTAATCAGAAAACACCATATGCTTTTTCATCTCCTAAGGAATTCCTATTCCTATCCATGTTGTTCTATAAAATATTCCAACCCCACTACATAAACTTTAAGATTTGTTCTATTTTAAAGTTCTTTGTGTTTCTGGAGCTGGAGAGATAGCTCAGAGGTTAAGAGTGCTTGCTTCTCTTCCAGAGGGCTCAAGTTAGGTTCCCAGCATCCATGTCAGGCAGTTCACAACTGCCTGTAACTCCAGCTCCAGGGAATCTGTCACCCTCTTCTGGCATCTGCGGGTACCACATGCACATGCACATACGTACACATAAATACATAAACACATACACATAAATAAAAAACGTAAACCTTTCTTTAAAGGAGCATCTTTCATCAATAATGAACTTCTATGGACAGCTGACCCAGACCATTTCTGAACTCTACTGACCACTGTTCTCAAGAGGCCTTTAAAAAAAAAAAAAAAAAAAAGGAGGGGGATTGAGGATTGAACCTAGAACCTCACTTGCTCAGCAAGCACTTTTTACCACTGAGCTACATTCCCAGGGCTCATGGGCACTATCCTAATGTAAGTCTTAGGCCTCAGTTGCTTCCCTTTGGTAAATCACCTTATCACTGTGATTCCTACCATCACCTCTTATTCAGGCTTGATCACTCTGTCTTTAGCAGGTAACTTGGACCTTAAAAGGGACTTCCAAAATGTCTTCCAACTATTACCAATCACAGTTTCACAGGAGAATCTTGGTTCCTAGGAATTTCAAATTACCCATTTGATTTAGGAAGTAGCAGATCCCATGTTAAATTGAGCTCTGCTTTGATGAACATGTGCTGAGGTTATTATATTTGGATGCCTTCAGATGAGATTTGTGTTCTTTGGGCTAGCCTTATTCATGTGCTAGTCTTTCTGTAAGATTCATCTTTTCTTACTGAGACATAATATTTGTACATCTTTATGGGGGTACATTTTGGTAATTTGATACATGTATATAACACATAATAATTAAGTCAGGGTAATAAGCCTTCTTATCCCTTTAAAGGTTAATCATTTGCAAGGGTTGTGAATTTGTACTCTTTGAGCTGTTTTGAAATACATAAGATTGTTCGAACCAATGCTTGTCTTCCATGCTGTAGAAAAATAGAACTGATTCCTCCTCTGTGTTTTGCTGCCCCTTATGCAACTTTTTTTCCTTCCTGCCTATCCCATGTCCTTTCCAGTCCTTCCCACTGTTCCACTCCATTCTTTTATGAAATCAAGTTGTCAGTTTCCACAAATGAATGACAACATATGGCATTTGTCTTTCTGTATCTGGCTTATTTTAGCCAAAATAATGGCATTCAGTTTCATGCATATTACTACAAATAACACCATTTTATTTTTTGTGTGGCTGAATAAGATTACATTATGTCTATTTTATAAACAATTTTTCTTTATTCCTCCATGGAAGGGCATTGCATTTATTACTTATTTCTGTTACAAAATACTTAAGCGAAATAACCTGAGGGAGGAAAGATTTCTTTTAGCTCATGGTTAAAGGGGATTCAGTTTGTGGTCATTTGCCCCCTTGTACTTGGGCAGAGCATCATGGCAGCCAGAGCCTGTGACAGGCTGTTTTTCCATTCTTAGTGACAGAAACTAGAGAAAAGGTGAATATGGGAGGTAGCTGAGGTGAGATATGATACCAAGGACATTGTCCCATGACTTACTTCCTCCAACAAGGCCCCACTTCCCACCTTTCATCACCTCCCTCAAATGCCATCATATTATGACTCCATTAAGGGATTAATCCACTGATTAGGTAAAGAGCCCTTATAATATAATTATCTCTGGAAACATCATCTCAGATCCACCCAGAGGTGTGCTTCACTAATCACGTAGGTGTTTCTTAATTCAATTAGTTGACAATCAAAATTAGCCAGATATCTAGGTTAATTCTATACTTCATTTAGTGTGAAAAATGCTACAACAAACATAGGAGTGCATCATCTCTTTGATCTGATTATTCCATCCCCATTAGGGATCTCTCCAGTAGTGAAACAGCTGGGTCATGTGCTAGTTCTATTTTTAGGTTTAAAAATAATTTCCATATTTTTCTGTAATGGCTATACTCATTTGCTTTCCCCCAACATTGTTTAAGAGTTCTCCTTTGTTGACATCCTCATAAAAACTTATTGTTTTGTATCCTTTTGATGATAGTCATTCTAACAGAGATGAAATTTATCTCCTTGAAGTCTTGATTTGTATGTCCTCAATTCTTAAGACTGAGAATTTTTTGTAGAGTTATTGGCCATTTGTCAGTCATCTGTTAAGAAAGTCTACTAAGACTTTTACCCTATTTTTAAATGGTTTGTTTTGAGGATTTGGTGCTCAGCAAACTTGTCATCAGATAAATAATTTGCATATATTTTCTTCTGTTCTATAGGTTGCCTCTTAAATCTGTTGATTATTTTGATGTGTATAAGCTACTTAGATTGATACAATCCTATTTGTCTGTTTTTGCTTTTGGTGCTTATGCCTCATCCAAAAAGTTACTATCTATACCATTGGTTTAAAGTATTTCTACTCTGTGGTCTTAGAAGTTTTCAAGTCTTCCAATCCACCTGTTGATACATTTTATATCCTATGAGAAAAGGGAACTTAGTTTCATTTATATGCATATGTATATCTAACTTTGACAACACCATTTATTTAAAAAGACTATCCCTTCTCTATGTTCTTGTCGAAAAAGCTGGCTGTAAGAGTGTGGATTATTCTCTAGGTTCTCTATTATATTTAGTCTGTCTCCATGTCTGTTGTTATGCCATTGTGATGTTTCCATTTCTCTACTATCTAGTATATTTTGAAGTTGGCTAGTTTGAGACTTCTAGCTTTGTTTTTGTTTCATTTTGTTGTATGGATATTTTTGTTTGTGTGTTTATTTGGGGGGTGTTGTGTGTGCGGTTTACTCAGGATTGTTTGATTATTCTATTCTAACACCTTTGTGGTTCCATATGAATTTCACTGTCAAGGTTGGCTTCAATTGTTAACTTGACACACCTGGGAAGAGGAAACCTCATTTGAGGGAATTTCCTCTATCAGATTAGCCCATGGACATGTCACTGAGACATTTCTTGATTGTAGTGTGATGTTGGAGGGCCCAGCCCAATGTGGGTGGTACCACCCTGAGGGCAGGTGGTCCTGTATTATGTAGTAAAGCAGGCTGAGCACAGACCAAAGGAGCAAACCAGTAAGCAGCATTCCTCTATAGTCTGTGCTTTGATTTCTGCCTCCAGGTTCCTGCCCTCAGTTCTTGCCTGACTTCCTCAAAGATGGACTGTCTCTTGGAAGCGTAAGATGCAGTAAACCCTTTTCTCCCCCAATTGTTTTTGGTCAGAGTGTTTTATCAGAGCAAATTAAAACCCAACTAAGGCACACTATTCCTTTTTTCTTCCTACTGTGTGACTTGCCTGTTTCCTCCATATGAATTTTAGCACTTTTTTTTTTTTTTGCTATTTCTGTGAAGAAAATTACTGGTATTTTGAATACCAGTATTGAATATATAGATTGGGGTAAGTATGATCATTTTAACAGTAATTCAATCCACAAGCACAGATTTATTGCCATTTTGTGGTTTCTGTATAGTTTATTTCATCGATGTTATGATTTTCATTGTAGAGATCTTTCATTTCCTTGTTTCTATTTATTTCTTTATAATTTTTTTGAAATTCTTACTATGTAACCCAGGCTAGCATCAAACTCACCATGCCCCTACCTCTACCTCCTGAGTGCAGATGTCTCCTTTTCTACAGCTTTTGTGAATAGGATTATTTTCCTGATTTCCTCTTCAGGAAGTTCATTATTAGTATATAACAGTGCTAGTGTTTTGTGTTCTGCCTTTGTATACCACAACTTTATGAAATTCAATTATTAATTCTAAAAGGATTTGGCAGTGCATTTATGTCTTGTATATAGCAAATCATGTCATCTATAAACAAGAAAAATTTTCATGTCTTTTCATTTTAATGCCCTTTATTTCTTTCTCTTGTCTAATTTCTCATACTGAAACCTCAAGTGATGGGTTAAATAGAATCAGTGAGGGTGGACATTCTTATCTTGTCCCTGATTTTAGAGGAAATGCTTTCAGCTTTTCCCCATTCTGTATGATTGTTAAAGTTTGGATCAGAAACTGTCCTCCAAAGACAGACCCATGTGCTAAAGGCTGTGATGCTGTTGGGAGGTGCTGGAACCTTTAAGCCCTGAGGCTTAGCTGAAGGAAGTTAGGATTGTAGGAACACATCCTTGAAGGGGCTGCTGGGACCCTGATCTCTGCTCTGTCTCTGCTTCCCAGCTGTGAGGTGAGCAGCTCTGTACCATCACCTGTTCCCTGCCACTATGCTCTGTTTCACCACAGACCCAAAAGCAGCAGGGTCAAGGGACCGTTTGCTGAAATGTCTGTAACTATGAGCCAAAGCTCCTTCCTCTTTTTAAAGCTGACATGACTTCATTTTTTAAACTTATGGAGATTTGATTTGTGACTCTAACACATGTTATATCCTGGAGAATGTTCCATGTGGTGATAAGAAGAATATGTGTTCTACTGCTGTTGAATGGAATGTTCTTAAATGTCTTGAGACCCATTTACTCTAGTATATGGTTCAACTCAGGTATTTTTGTTCATTTTCTTTCTGGGTGATCTTTCATTTGAGAAAATTGGGGTATTGATGCTCCCATATATTACTGTACTATAGCCTACTTATCCCATTAGATTTAACATCATTTGACTTATATATTTGTGGTGGCGATACACACACACACACACACACACACACACACACACACTGTTAGGTCTTCTGCTGAACTGGTTGTTTTAGCAATACATGATGACTTCTTTTTTCTTCTACCTTGCAAAGCTCCTTTGGAGGTGCCAGGCTTCTTTTATGTTTCTTATTGCTGTCTATACATCTAGCCAAAGAGTTGCCTCTTCCAATTTTAGGGAGTAGTCTTTTCAGGAAAGAATTTTTTGTTTTTTCTTTTTAAAAATCATTTTATTTTTATTTTATGTGTATGAGTGTATTGCCTGTATGTATGTAAGTGCACCCATGTCATGCAATGCATTTGTAGCATGTGGGGGTTCTTTCTCCACTCATTAAGACCTGCATACCCATCTCACATCTCCATGAGCACTCATTAGCTGGAGGCAAATGGAGCGCCTTGATTCTTAGGAGTAGGAAACACTAGTGGAGATGGGGGAAAGCTGTTTCTTTCCTTGGTGCAAATCTGTCTCCTGCTTCCTGCAGACCTAGGAGGGCCTTTCTTCTTGTTTTTTAGTTTGATTTTAGATCTTCCTTAAGAGATACAGAAGCAGAAATCATCAACTTCTCTTTTCCTCCACCAGAAGACTCCTCAAAATAGATTTATGCAAATCGTGTGACTTCTTCTGTATTAAGGTGCAAAGAACAGAGGAAGAAGGAGAACCATGGTCACTTGGCAGTCCAAGCGACAGCATGTAAGGCAGGCTCACCATGGCACTGATAGAGCCAGTGACACCTGCTTAGGTATCATAATGGACCCAGGTTCTAGTTCTGGCTCCACCAGTTTCTGTGAACATGATTTTGAACTAGCTGTTTAATCTCCGAGCCCCAGTGTCCTGGCTACTCAATAAGTTTATAAACTATGTGGAGCTCTATACATGTGAGATATAGGTTTTTATTATTTTTATTTTTTATGTATATGAGTGTATTGCCTGTATGTGTGTAAGTGTACCCATGTCGTGTAATGATTGCAGACATCAGAAGAGGGCATTGGATTGCCCTGGAACTGGAGTTTATGGATGGTTGTTAGCTGCCATGTGGGTGCTGGGAACCCAACTTGGGTCCTCAGCAAGAGCAGCCAGTGCTCTTAACCGCTGAGCCAACTCTCCAGCCCCCTACTGTTTTCTGTTTTAATCTATATTAGATGTATGGCTCCAGTTCAGTAGATCTTTTGGCTTTGTTATGGATGTTTCAGAAGTGTAGCCTCTGCGTGATATGTTTGGCTATGATGATATCAACAACATCTACCAGTGTTTCTGTGATCTGGATTGGGGTGATTCATGAAATAGTCATGACTTTGCAGTGAATATAGGTTTCCAAAGGTGTTTGTCAGGCTTTACAGGGTAGAGTTCTGATGGCACTGGGGCCTGTAATGACAGCTGCTACAATCTTGGTGGTGCAAGATATGGAGTCACTCCCTAGATTCTATGGAACAAATATAGATGACACCAAGGATATAAGAAAAAATAGTCCCCGAGCCACAATCTGTGAACGAGACCTTCCCTAAGTTCTTGGGACGAAGGCAGGCTATACCTGAGCTACGGAACCAACCTCCACAGTTCTGGAACCACTAGTTGGAAAGGGACCGTCCCCATTTCCCATAGGATGAGCACAGGGGATCCTGGGTGAATGACACTGGTAAGCACAGCTTCACAGTGTAATCGTGGGTTTCTCTTGGCTTATTGTAGGATAGCTGTTCCCATAGAGCTGTAGAACCTGGATGGTACCTTCTCTAGCTCCAAAGAGATAAGTGCAAATGAAACTGAACTTTTGACAACAATGTATGTGGTCCAAGATCAGGGACTGTGAAAACACTCTCCTGTATTGTATTCAGGTAGCACTTGGGTTCGTGGGGCTGTGATACAAGCTCCTGTAGGCGCATGATGTAGGAGAGACCTTGTCTAAGTCCTACAGATAGGGCTAGAGCGATGGCTTTGGTATCTGTGGTCCTAGAGTGAAAAGGCTATCTTACACCCTGTAAGGAAACACAGGTTCAAGGCTTCTAAGGTAAGAAGGGACTTAGCAGTAACTGTTGTAGCTGCTTGTGACCAAGGGGTTGAGAAGGCCCAATGTGAATTCCTTCTTTGGAACAGCCAGCCAGCCTGGCAAACTGGACTTAAAACCTCCTTAGAATGAGGAAATCTCCCGAAGTGAGGACTACCAGTCTGCTTTTATAAGCGTTACTGGTCCTTTCCTGCTTACAACTTTTACTGGCAGTGTGGACTACCCCTGCCTTCCAGGCAGGGATGAGCTAAAGCTACAGTTTGCTGTATTCTTTGCCCAGGTTGCCTTTCTGACTACATGTTGTTTAGGGTCCAGTAATCGTTATTGCTGATTTCTAGAGTTCTCCTTCAATCACTCTCATCAAAATAGTGTTTTCTCTCTGGTGCCCTGGTACCGCTCTGTGGCTAGCCTGTGCACCAAGTACATTTATTCAATGTGTTGGATCTCACTTTGAGAGCTGTCATTAGTTAGCACTCTCCTTCCAATAAGACTGGACTTCCCTAATGATTGTATTATTCCCACATGTACAGATTATTAAATTTCTATTATAACACTTTCCATTTAAAGTCATATCAATACTGGGGGGATATGCATTAAATCTTTATTTTTATCTTTAAATTTTAAAAGACCATAAAAAGAAAGAAAAACTGCCCATAAAAAGAAAGAAAAACTGCCCATCCTCAGCATTTCATGTGTGATTGGCTTGTTCAACAATTCTTCACTTTTTAGTTCTCAAAAAAACTCTCCCAGCCTCTGCACTGTCTGCCTTTTCCTATTAGGCTGAGAACCCATCCCCACACAACTGAATTACTCCAACCAACAGTTTCAGCTTGGCTTCCCTAAGAGTCCTGTTTTCCCCTATATTCAGTCAAGTTATTCACATAATATTAGATATCAGTCAGCCTGGTATAAGCTATGTCAGGAAAGTTTTCATTTTTGGAATAAAACATGTTAAAGTCGCTACAGCGAACTATAAACACAGCCTTAGTGAACAGAGTTTAATTGAAAAAAATTGACAGAGATCTAAGATAGTTTGTGCCAAATTTACTACTCTTACAAAGAGTTTCTTTGTTTGCTGGGAGCAAGTTAGGAGCCTAGGATTTAGAATTACATTTCTATTGTTGAGCAAATAATCATTTATAGGATTTTATCTGCGGTTCTAAGAGGAAGTAATGACCTTTTTATGGAGTTTAAGAAATTGGGTGGTTTTTATTGAAACGCATGGAGTCTATATAAACACATATATGGCTTTTGTGTTTTAACTTCATAGGAAATCAATGTGTTGACAGTTGCATTGGTTAACCAAGACCGGGAGAACAACATCGAGAAAAGAAGTCAAGGCTTAAAATCAGAGAAAGAAGCGCTGCTAATAGGTAAGGGAATTCTGTTCTCTTCATCTAGTCACTTAAATCATCCCTAGGTAATTAACTTGAAAAACATCTTAGTGATTCACCTCCACCTTGTTGCCAATTTAAAAAGCCAAGCATGCTAATCAGAAGAGAGATTAATTTCATCAAGATTTTATAATGTACATTTCAAATTGGTGGCACACAAACTAATGGAGTTTTGTCTTCTGTAACCATATATATTAGTTGATTATCAGACATAAAACTGAGTTCAGGAAAACAGACCAATTTGCACCTCATATATCATAAGCCTGAATTTTAAAATTCTGACATGGCAAGAGGCCAGGTTGTTTCCTGTCCAAAAGTTCACAAACCAAGCCAGGCACTGACGCTATTGAGCAATTTTAAACTAGGAGATTAACCTCTAAGCCTTTCAACAGAGGCTCCATCCTGAAATCGGCCCAAGTCCAGACTCTATTGCTGATTATAGGTATATCCCGAGAACTGATGCTAGCAATCAGGAAAGTCTAATCCAGACTCCCATGTCCATATGTGGATCCATTTATCCAAGATGAGCAAGAGAGGCTAGCCCCTATAAAAAATAAGGAAAGGAAAAGTAAGTTACCATTCACCTAAGACGTTTGGTTGCTCCAAAAGATACATCTAGATTGGCTTATTCTTTATCTAGACAGAGAAAAAACTTTAAATGTTCAGTTTGCAGGAATTATTGGCATTATTTTTCTTAATTTTTGATTTGTTTATTTTAATGTTACAAGTGTTTTGCCTACATGTATATAAGTGCACCCATATAGTGCAATGTCCGTGGAGGCTTGAAGAAGGCATTTGAATCCCTGGAACCAGAGTTAACAGATGATTTTTAGCTGCCACGTAGGTACTGGGAATGAAACCTGGGTCCTCTGCAAGAACAACCAGTGCTCTTAACCACTGAGCCATCTCCCCAGTCCTTCTAAATGTTCACTTTTTAAGATCTTCATCCAGTTGATCCAGACATAGTGCTCACTCTTCCACGGAATTGTTCTTGGGAGTGATGTGTTGGTAATGTGCCTGGGACCCCACCTTCAAAGCCTGTCTGTCCCTGAAGTCTTCAAACCCAGAGGAAAGGACTCTGCTGTCTTTAACCTTGATCCAGCTGTACCTTGGCACAGAACTCAGTGTGGGGTTCCAAGTTCAGACTGATTTCTCTACAGCCTGATTAACAGCAGAGAATGAGGCCACTGTACACAGGAGGCAGTGTTCTCCAACAATTCATTATCTGGCAGAAGCAGCATCTTCTAAATACTGCATCAGCTCTCACCTTAAAAATGACAGGTTCACCAGGGCCTGTAAAAGCTGGCACAGGAGAAATTAAATTCAAAAGATAGTACAAACTTCATCCATCACATATAGATTTTCAACTACAAGGTTATTGAATATGACATCAACTTAGAGATACTCTAAGGAAAACCATTTTTTTTCTCTCTGATGATATACACTTGTAATAATATGCCAAGCACAAGTCTGAAAAGAAATGCTGATGTGCTGTCAACTCCAGGAACCCCAAACAAGCTCAACATGTAGTAGCCAACTAGATTTTTCTCCTCTGGGAAAGTATATCCAACTCTGACAACTGTTTCTGTTTCACTCCATGTGATCAAGATATGATTGCCTCCACAATGCTTTGGAGGTATGAACAAAGCTCATAATGATCAAAAACTTTTCCTCTTTAAGTGTGACTAATGCTACTTACAAGGTTTTATTTCCTTTTCATTGGAGATTACCTCCAGTTTTATTTTATGTTGTCCTTAGAGAACACATTTCATTTATAATGTCTTACAAATAGTTACTAATATACAATACTTACAGTATAAAGTGTATATATCATTAAATGTTTGTATATTATAAAACGTAGGATAGATACATGTTTTAGCCAGTTGCTGCAAACTTTTTAAAAGCATATGCTTCAGTGTACATTAGTGGCAGCAAACGAGGAGGTTGCACTCTACTTCTGCTAATGTCTTTAGTATCTGAAAAAAGAAATCAGCTAATTCAACTGTAATAGGAAGAAAACTATTAGATAAGTCAGGATCTTCAATAAAAGTATGCATAACAAACTCAATGTTCCCCTTACCACTTGTCTTCAGAGCCAGCTGACATATATTAGCATCAGAAATGTGTGATTGGAGTAAAAGAGAGCAAGGAATGAATAAGAAACCTTTATGGTAGAAAATAAGCTGGAGACTTTAGTG
>NW_008356676.1:731635-756814 GCF_000622305.1 Nannospalax galili
TATAATTTTACTCTGTTTAATGATGACTTGACAAAAGACTTGACTTCCTCCCCAACTCCCCCCCCAAATACTCACATTGTTATTCTTATAACATTTTGAAGTAGAAGAGAGCAATCCTTCCCACATCTTCAAATATGCCCTGGTGGAGAAGTATTTCTGAGGTGGGCAGTGGATCCTATGGAAGGATGCCATTGCCATTGATATGAAGTGAGGCCTACTGTCTTAGTTACTTTTCCCGGTGCTGTGATGAAATACCTTAACAAAACAATGGAAGGAAGAGAGGGCTTATTCTGGCTCACAGTTTAAGGGCACAGTTCATCATGTTGGGGAATTCATGGCAACAGGGGCTTGAGACAATGGGTCACATTGCATCCATAGCCACGAAACACAGAGATTAACTGCTTGTACTCAGTTCACTTTCTCCTTTTTTCTTTTTTAATGCTTCTTATTCTTTGAGATTTTCATCCATGTATACAATGTATCTTGGTCTTATCAACCCCCCCCCCAGTCAACTCCCCCTAGGACTCCTCCAACATCTCTTGCTGCAAATTTCATGTCATCTGTCTGTCTGTCATCTATCATCTCTTTATTTTTGAGCCAACATCTCATTATGTGGCCCTGGCTGGTCTGGAACTTGCTATGTAGACCAAGCTGGCCTCAAACTTCCCAAGATCTACCTGCCTCTACCTGCCTCTGCTCTTGAATGCTAGGATTAAATGCTCTAGCCACCATGCCCAGCCCTAGTTATGTTTTTAACCCACTGAATCCATATGTTTATGGGTGTGGGGTCATCACTGGAGCATGAGCAACCTGCCAAAACTCCCCCAAAGAAAAATGACTCCTTCCCACAGCAGCAGTAAATTGCCAATAGCTCCTCAGCTAAGGGGGGAGCAATGGTAGCCTCTCCCCATCCATGCTGCAATAATTTTTTGTTTTGTTTCTGTTTTTTGACACAGGGTCTTCCTTTAACCCCAGGCTGACCTGGAACTTGGTAGCCTAACAGGTATCTTCCTGCCTCTGCCTTCCAAGTGCTGCTAAGTGTGCCACCATGCCCAGATCATGCTAGGATTTCTAACTGGTTTGAGATCTCAACCCAGGAAAGGATGCCACCCTATTGGGTAGGTCTTCCCACCTCAATTAACATAATCAAGAGGCTAGCAGCCATATCCAGAGGCTAGCCTAACCTAGATAATTCTTCATGTGTTTGCCCAGAGGCTTGTCTCCTAGGTGATTGTAGATCCTGCAAGTTGACAACACTCTTTATCACATCTGCCTACTTCTTGAGTCTGGCCTTTGTTCTCTGCAGATACCTGAATGTTGATCTCCCTTGCCGATTCTGTGATCCACATACTAACTTTAGTAGGCACAAACTGTTCTGGTCCAAGCAAGACAGAACAGGAAATTCTAGTCCCAAGGCTATATTTTTGAAGAAATCTTATAGGTAGAGTGATTCTAGGAGTATCCTAATCTTCTGGTACATTTGGAGCACTTAAGAAAGAAAGAAAAATAAATAACACTCCTCACCTTCCTTAGAAAAGCTGACACATAGGCATGCTCTAAACCAGCTGGAAGACCAGGAGCAAAGCAAAAAACTGTTCCTTCACTTATAATTATTAGTTGGCAAAATGTTCCACATCTGGGTACCTGCAGCTTATGATATGTGACAATATATTCAGGTACCCTGACACTTTCTTGGGGCACATTGGTGTTATATAAGAAGTGCCAGAAATCTCAACTGCCTAGAAGAAAAAGGGGTGAAAAACAAGCTACTTCAAATGGATTCAAAAGAATGTGGAACATGGGATTAGGACATCTGAACAAGGAGCAGTCATGGCTATTTGTGACCATGTGTAGTGCAGATTCATTGGGCAAATCATGTGTTTTGTCCATTCTCAAGACCACTTTATAGAACCAGAATCCTTATTCCAAGTGCTATTTGTTGGTATTTATCAGAGAGAATCAGTGGGATTTTATTGAAAACATTATTTGGAACTTTGCAGCTCTGGCTCCTGTTGGAAGAGTTAACCATTTCTGCCAAACTATCTCCTTGACAATTAATGAGGATAGGGTACTGTGTTCCAACCCAACTAAAAAAGATAGGCCCTTAGAAAATACTTCATTATTGCGATTTCTGGATTATTTACTTTGTAATCAGTCTTTGTAAAGTTTTATTTTTTTGTAAAATTGGACCTTGAATTTTTTTATTTTTGTGGGGGCTCTGCAGTAACATTTTGTGTTTCATAGTTCTGTGTAACCATATGTCCAATCAGCTTGACCCCAACTGAATCTGCCAGAACACCTATTCCATTTCTCATACAGCCCACACATTGAATCTGGCAAACACTGATGTTGTTTGGAATAGGATGAGTCAGTACTTTTGACTTAGGACAAACTTTTGTTGCTGTGTTTGGCTAAAAATTATTGGATATTGTCATGAAGGAAAAATGGATCAAAGTTTTAATCGATCAGTATGGCCTTCTCCTCTCCCCTCATGTCCTTGTACTCTGGAATGGAGGTGGCGGGCATCTGGCAAAAATGCCACTTTGCCAGCTATGTTCAAGGCTCCCCTGTGACCAGATATTGTGAACTTCATTCATACCAACTTCATGGAAATAATAGAGGGCTCTACACTGTCAGTATATTAGGAGGTCATCAGACCACTGCTGAGTCTTGGGGGTACTATTAGAGCTGAGGCTCTAATTCCCAGAGTTGGAGGTGATGGGACCCTGTGTTTGGCCAGGGTGCCTTTGGAAATATGTGTTGGGGAGGCCACATGTTTGCAGTATCCCAAACCTGGTGGTGTTGGCACCACAGAGTGAACACAACCCAAAAGCAATATGCCATCTGCTCTTCCCTGGCTGCCTCTGCCTTACCAGCTGTGTTCATGCCTAAAGGTCACATTGAGTAAGTTCCTGAACTTCCTGTGGTGGTAGAAGAGAAGGTTGAAGGTTGAAGGTTGCAAGGAGACCAAGAAGGCTGTTCTGCTGATTAAGACGCTTAAAGCCTTAAATGGCATCAAGAAGGCCTATGCCTCTCAGTGAGTGAGAGCTGGGAAGGCCAAAATGAGAAACAACTGCGGTATCCAGCACAGGGGACCCTGCGTCGCTGTGATGATAATGGTATCCCCAAAGCCTTCCGAAACATCCCTGGTATTACTCTGCTTAATGTAAGCAAGCTGATCATTTTTGAAACTTGCTCCTGGTGAGCATGTAGGACATTTCTGCATTTCAACTGAAATGCTTTCCAGAAGTTAAATGGGTTGTATAGGACTTGGTATAAAGCTGCTTCCCTCAAGAGTAACTATAAATACAGCCAGGCGTGGTAGTGCATGCCTTTAATCCCAGCCCTCAGAAGGCAGATCTCTGTGAGATCAAGGCCAGCCTGGTCTACATAGTGAGTTCCAGGCCAGCTGTGGCTACAGAGAGACCCCGTCTCAAAAAGAACAACAACAAAACAAAATGAAACTGTAACTTTCCAGTGCACAAGATGATGAATAGCAGAATCTTAAGTCCAGAAATCCAAGGAGCTCTCTGAGCACCACACAAGAAGCTTCACTGTAGAGTTCTCCACTGAACAGAACCTTCCACTGAGAAGAACCCACTGAAGACCTTGAAGAGCACTCTGAGGCTACACCCATATGCAGAGACAATGCCAGGAACAGCATGCTGCTCCAGGCTGGAAATTACAAACTCCAAGTACAGCAGCAGCAGCACTGGCAGCCACATCAGGGAGGCAGGCAGCAGAGGAGGAGGCTACAGGCAAAAAGCCTGTGGGAAGGAAGAAAGGAAAAAGGCTTGTGGAGGTCAAGAAGCGAAAGAAGCTAGTGGGGGAAAAAGGTCACAGGTACCAAGAAACCAGCCCCTGAAAAGAAACCAGAAGCAAAGAAGCCGACCACAGAAGAAGCCAGCTGAATAACCTGTTAAAATCTGTTTATTCCATAAAGAGCAAATAGATACAGCCTATGTGAATAAAGACCTAATCAGAGACGCAGTAAGAAAAACAATATATTGATAAGCTAGTAGCTCTGAGGAGATGTTAACAGTATGTAGGTACATGTCTCTATGTCTTCTCTTTTGAATACTAACCCTGTAGATTTCCAACCCCTGCAGCTATGACTGACACCCTGTCAATGCCACTCATTTTAAAACCCATCCAGATATAATCAGTCTTTTCCTCACTACTTGAGCTGTGTTCCAGATAGCTTCCTTTCAAACCTTCCTTGGAACTGAGAATCATCAGATTCCTGACCAGGTAAACTTTTGTTCCCGCCATCCCAACTCCTCTGTCTATCAAGACACACCTGCCATGAGTCACTGGAGGCCTACTCACACCCCTGTTCCCATTGTTCTCACCACCCCATGCATGTGCCCATCCGTGTTGAAATTGGATTGCTCCCCTAAATACTGGGTATTGGGGAGCAAACTAGTTGACCGTGAAGACACACATTTATAGAAAGTTGGGTGATAAGGCTCTATTTAAGCTCTACCTGGGAAATGTGATCTGAAGACCGTGTTCCCCATTGAAAACTACTGGCCATAAAGAATCAAGTATTGACCTAAATCTTGTTTCCAAAGCACAAATGTCCTTTTCAATGAATCAGCAAACATTTGTCAAGATCTTACTCTAAGGATGTTTAGCCTTCGTGTTGGAAAAGAATCACTGGGGCAGCCTGTTAAAAGACAGGATCTTTGGCTACCTACCACACTTAGTCTATCATACAAGTAATGTCCATACTGATACTGATGCAGATAACTCTGTTGATCAAGATGCACTTAATAAACACTAGCCACCACATGTCAGTGCTAATAACACACATGCTAGTGAATGGTGTTAAGAGGGCCTCTTCCCTCAACGAATTCATAGAGAATGAGACAAAAAAACAGTAACAGTGAAATATTGTTTATAGTAAAATCAGAAACAGAAAGAGGGAACTGTTCTAGTTTGCTTTCAGTTGCTGTGACAAAACACTCTGACCAATACCAACTTGGGGAGGAAAGGGTTTATTTGGCTTACATCTCCCAGGGCTTCATCACTGAGGGAGCCCAAGGTAGGAACTCAGGGCAGGAACCTGGAGGCAGGAGATGAAGCAGAGGTCATAGGGAAACACTGCTTACTGACTTGGTCCCCTAGCTCATGCTCAACCTGATTGCTTATACAATACAGGACCACCTACCCAGAGGTGGCACCATCCACAGTGGGCTGGGCCCCTCCCACATCACTTAACAATCAAGAAAATGCCCCGCAGACATGGGCACAGTCCAGTCCAATGGAGGCAATTCCCCAATTGAGGCTCCCTCAACCCAGGTGTCAAGTTGACAACTAAAGCTATCCAGCATAGGGACTATATATGTTCCAGAGTCCTTGCCTAGAGAAAGGACAGCCAAATCAGTCCTAAAAATGTAAAAAGGTTTTGCTCAACAATGCACAGAAAAGCCCATTCTCTGAGAGCTCTAGTTGAAAAAACAGATGTTAAGAAACATACACGCAAGGTCAGGTGTGGTGGCACACGCCTTTAGTCCCAGCACTTGGGAGGCAGAGGCAGGTGGATCTCTGTGAGTTCGAGGCCAGCCTGATCTACATAGTGAGTTCCAGGCAGCTGGGGCTACAGGGAGACCCTGTCTCAAAAACACCAAACAAAAAATTAAGGAAACATACATGCTTATGTTTTATACTGATCAAATAGAATGAGATGATTGGAGAAATCAAAGGTTTTATAATAGCAAATCACAGAAAACATCAACCTGACCCTGTGGCTTGCTTGGACCCTGCTGCTCGCCTTCAGGCTCGCCTCTGTCCTCTGTCTTCTACACACACTCATCGCTCTTCAGCTGCCGGCAGAACATTGCTCCCCCTGCAGCTCAGCAGGACTTGCAGATTTCACACGGTCCCTTGCCGATTCCCGCAGAACTTTGATGACTTCAACATGAAGCAGGGCTCCTTCTGGCTGGTTTATGGTCAGGCCTCTTCTGGTCCCCAGAAATATATGATTATGTTTGGAGATGTAGCTCTAGGATCCTTGAAGTAGTCCCCCTTTCCCCCAACTCCAGCCAGCCAATAGGGCCCAGGGTCTCCTGATGTTTCCTAGGAGATAGTCAAGTATAGGCCTAGGAGAAGCTAATCTGTCCATGATGTCAACCTCAACGCCATTTAGAATGAAAACCCCAAGCCAGCCTGAGGAAGAGGTGTCTGCTCTGGTGGGATTCCACTTCACATTCCACCTAATTAGAGAATAATGTTTTATTCTCACCAGGTAACTAACAGAAGTTTTAAAAATAGGAGTTCATATGAGTAAATGATGGGGACAATGGGCTGGCCCTACAACAAACCACAGCCCCACGATCTCTCAACAGTCTCCAGTTAGGTGGTTGAACATTCCTAAGATTTGTGAACTGAGGGTTTGGCCCTCTAGGTAGAGCAAATCACTTACCCACTGTGGACCTGAGTTCCCATGTTGTACAGTTAGAAGGCTTGATCAGCTCAATAGTCTGTGATCAATGAGGACCATTAAAAAGGCTACTTCACCCTTTAGACAGTGATCTTATAGGTAGGTAGAGGACCCGGTACATCATTATACAAAGATCAGCCCTGTCATACCTAAACAAAAAAAAAAAAAAATGGAAAACGTGTCTTGACCCTTGACCTCTTTTAACCAATAACCTATTTTCCTGCTCCTCCTCTAAGCATAACCTTCCCAGATGCACTCACAGCCCCCTTTCCAGCCCTCTCAATTCTATCCATTGGCTGCAGTTTACATGGTGGATTCAGATGTGACTGTTCTAGAAACACTTCATTTTCCTGCCATCGGGACACTACCCTTTCTCATTGATCACTTCTTCTTATATTCCTTTCTTTTCTGAGTTTTACTTAGCTTCTAAATTTCAGACTTCTTGGGTTTAGCCTTGAGCTCTAATTTTTGTTTCCTGCAACATCTAGAATTCAATCCAAGCCCCTAACTCTGGCAAATAAGGCTATATGTTATCTACCCACCCACCTCCTACACACACCTCTAAATATAAGCTGTGCCACTCTTCAACTGAGCATGGTCCTGCATGCTTATTTCCAACTTTACACTGGCAGTGACCTCTACCTAGACCTACTCCAGACTTTTTGTGGTTGACTCCCTGCTGTCTCCCGCTTGGGAAATGTGGCTCAGGAAGGCCTACACTTGATTGGTGTAAAATAGCTGTCTACCATGCTAAGGTCACTCTGTTCTATTCCTCCTTTTCTCTATTATGCTTACTACCATCTAAAAACATTTCCTTAATATCTGTGTTTATCATCTGTGTTGTTCACCTAGAATGAAAATCCTTCAAAAACAAAAGGCCCCTTTTCTGTCTTACTCAGTGCTGTGCCCAACACCTTGGTACCTTATTGTTGCTGAGTGAATGTTTAAAGTGAAACATTTAAAGGAAGTGAATGGGGATGAGAGAAAGTACTTGGTTAATTCAGCATTCTCCCTTGGCCTTAGTGAGGTTCAAAATGAGGGTGAAATAGTTTTGACCAAATGCTTTTGAAATGGGGCTCCTTAATGAGATTTGCCAGTAATCATTCAGAACTGGTTTGTATTTTCTAAAGTAGCTCTTTAGGGCTCTGACACACAAAAAGCCCAGTAGGACAACTTCCTCTGTTCTGTTTTTACTCTTAGACTAGTGACTTACAGATGTGACTTACAGATGCACTGTTGGGCACAGATGTGACTTATAGATGCACTGTTGGGCACACATTCTCCACAGAAATGGCACAGCAGCCGTGGCACCTGTCCCTTTACAGGCCCAGCTATTTGGCATCAGCCAAAGCCTCCACTGTACTCCTACTGTTCCTCCTCCTAAGCTTGGAGGTTGCTTCCAGAAGGTCAGAAATTAGTCCTTTCCCTTTTTTTTTTTTGAGAGCAACCTTTTATTTATTTTATAATACTGCTTTGTTGTTGAGAATTTCGTACATATAGACAATTTCCCTGCTCTAACTCCCCCTATATACTTCCAACATGTCCTTCTCTGAATTTCATGTTTTGGTGAGATTTTTTTCTTTTTTTTTTTTTTTTAACTTTCTAAGCCTAGTTAGTGCTGCCCATTATGTGCATGGGTTAGGGGCCATCTACAGCAGCATGGGAAACCGCCTAGTGGCCACACGCTCAGAAAAGAATGACTGTGTCTCCCCCAGCAACTGCTCTCAACCTTGGACAGTGAAGCTTCATTTTGCAGTGAGCAGTTGTCAATGGAGAGATTCATAACTAGTCAAAGTGCTGAGACTAAGAGACCAACTGCTCAGCCCTAAATGGGACACCTACATCAAACCCCCCACTCACAGCTCAAGGAACATTGTAGGAGAGGGGGCAAGACAATGCAGAGCCAGAATAAGGAAGAGAGCTGTGAAATTCTGTCTCTGGATGTGACATGGCCAACGCCCTCATCAACTCACCACAGCTGTGGTTGCACACATAAGACCTGCATAGCTGTCCCTGTTCCATCCCAGGGACAGTCCAGTGCTTTTCAAGAAGTTGTAGACACTTTATTTATGAAGCTGCCCCAAAGTGAAATTTATTTTAAAAATAAGAAACCAGGCACATAGAACATAGAAACTGAATTTCCTCATGTTGTCACTTAAAGATGTTAAAATCGCCATCATTACCTTCTACCAATGATCACTATTTCTTCCTAAAACTGCAGTTTAGAAAAGGGAAGAAAGGGAGGAAGATCAGCAAAACCTTTGAATAAAATGCAGTTCTCTACCTCTCAGAATAGGCCCATCTCAGAATACTGAGATTAAGCTTGATGAAGAGATGTAATGGTTCCCAGCATCCTCAATTCACCACAAAGCTACAAAGACCTCACATAAGTGATATACAAATGACAGGTCTAGAGAATGATTGTCTAGACCCTTTAAGTCTCTGTCCTTGGCCTAAGGATAAGCTGGGAACTTTTCTTGTGAAACTATCTGACACTCATTCCTGGGCATCCCAAACAGCAGCACAGAGGAGAGCAGGGAGCCGGACAGCTTCCTGGATCAATCCATGGCCCATGCACATGTAGGATGACATAGTGCCAAGTCAGCGCTTGCCCAGTGTACACCCTGACTGTGTTTCAGGCAGATGATGGTCTCTGACCCTTGGCTCTCTAGCATCAGTGCTCACAATAGACAATATGGGAAAGGTAATGCATCAGAAACTTTAGGATGTTCATCTGAGCACAACGTTGTCACAAACAGCAGCACATAGTCTGTGGAACATTCCACATTTTGATTTTTGGACCCAGAAGCAGGGAGGATGGGAAGTTAATGCTTTTTACTTCAGGCCTTACACCAACATCCAACTGTTCATTTGTCAGTATAACCCTGATGATTGATTTGGTGATGGAAATGCCCTCTGCTAGAACATCCATTCTCAAACCTTTGCAAATGTTCTTGTGAGTTACATCAGAGGAGAGGAGAGAGCCTAACTCCCTTTCCACAGCAGCCACAGCCAGTGGAAACAGCATGTGTAGCGGGCAGAATGTGGACCTCCTCAGTGGCCACTGGGAGGATGTGGATTACATACTTTTCATAACTAGAGACTATAATTATCAGGGAAAGTCAAAGCAGTATGACTTCTGACACAGCTGTCTGAGCCATTTTCAGGCAGCAAAGTCCATTGAGAGAAAGAAAAGAGATAATTTTAACCTTCCAATAACTATAATTTCATATTGGTAAATCAAGCATAAAATTGGTAGTTGAACTGCTTCCAGGAGTATATTTGGAAATACTTTTATTTGTCTCTACATTATCCCAGAGTCTAGCTTCATGGACCACTGTCATGCCTATTCTACAAGATGTGTTTTCTGTGGATGGTGGTACTGTCTGCAAATGGTGCTGTTATTGGATGCTGGTTAAGAGGTGTTAGAAATGGAAAGACCATAACTAGCCTAATGGAAGTCAGTGAGGTTCGTTGACGTTAGTTAACAGACTTCTCCCTTGCCTCAAAATAATTTCCACTGTTTGTCTTCCTCAATTCAGGCATCATATCAACGTTTCTTCATGTCCATCCTTTTGGAGCCAACATAGAGTATCTTTGGTCATACATGCAGCAGCTGGACTCCAAGGTAAATTGTTTTCAATTGAACTTTCATTGCTGGAATCTAGCATGCTGATTGCTAGCTGCAGGTGGGCTCGGCATGAGCTGCATTAAGCCGGAACCGCGTGTGGTGTATCAGCGTTCCTCTCTCTGCAAGGACCTGGAGTTTTGGCAGACAGTTGTCTTCTTCTGGCTTACTTTTGTCATTATAGAAAGAAAAGTCTGTTATCTAAAATGACAACGACTGTCACTGTCAACAGATGCCAAATTACTTTGAAAAGTCCGTGAGAGATTTAAAATTACAGATTGCGGTGAAAGTTTCAGAAACAAGGAAGGAAGCAGGTAAGGGTGGCTAAGGCAGGTTCCTTAGCCCGTATTCTCACAAGATTCCATGTTAGAAAATTTCACACAGTAGAAGGAATACTTCAATAACTCAAAGATCTGATATGATGCTTGAAAAAAAATCTATTAATAGCTGTTTTTCAGCATTATTTTCTAAGTGGGAAAAATGACTGCATGATTACTGTTAGCCATACCCTCAAGGGTCACAACTAGAATCAGACATCATGCCATTTTTGTGGAGCTCAGTTTTCTCACTGAAAATTAGCAATGTTTGTATGCCAAAGGAGAAGAGACAGGAGAGCTCAATATCTGTATAGAAATCAAGGGAGCAACTGTGAGGGGGCACTGCTGATAAAGTGGTGCTCTTAACCAGGACTGCCTGGGGGAGCCGAAAGGGGCTCAACACAGAACAAATGGGAGAGTAAGTCACTGGAGCCTGAGAAACCTGCTGTGAGGGCCTGGGGCTAGGCAGAAGCTCCTGCATAGGCACGGAAGAGTGCAGGGAGCTTGCAGGACCAGACCTCGGCCTGCAGTTCTGTGACCCTGTAGTGAGAGAGGGAGCCCATTCTAAATGCTCAGTGGTTAGCATGGGTTAAATTTCTACGCTATCTGACACAAATAATTTTACCAACACATGATTGCAAAGCTGCTTATCTTTAAATGGACCTGACTCTTCCCCTTTGAGAGAATCATCTGGAACTCAAAGTGGTTTTCAGTCATAGAGATTTGTGTCTTTTTATGAAGGATGAAAGGAGTTAGGAAATGTTAACATTCTCTTTTAATTATATATTAGTACACATTAATTGCACATATGAAGGGGGTAGTATGGTATTTTCATACATACATGCAGCATAGATTGATCCCATCCAGCCACCCTTTTGTTTCTGTCCCTTCCCAATTCCTTGTAATTACTATTCTACGTTCAGGCCAACTGCTTTGAGTTTGCAAATATGAGTGAGAATGTGTAGTGCCTGCCTTCTTGTGTCTAGCTTATTCCACTTAACATGTCAAGATTTTATTCCTTAGAATCTGAATAATTCCAATACATACACACCACATTTTCCTTATTCATCTATTGACACCTAGGCTGGTTATGTGAGTTAGCTATTATAAACAGTTCTGTAATGTACTTGGGTGTGTAGGTATCTTTGTAATATCTTGACTGAGGTCTCTGGGTTTATACCCAGCGTGGTATAACTGGGTCATCTAGTTCTACTTTTAGTTTTGTGAGGACCCTCCGTAATGATTTCCACAGTGGATGTGCTAATTGACAGTCCCGCCAGCAGCGGGGTATAGGGTTCTTTGTTCTTCCATAGCCTCAGCAGCATTTGTTGTTTTCTGATGATGGCCACTCCAAATGGGGTGAGGTAGAATCTCAGTGTAGTTCTGATTTGCATTTCTATGATGGCTAAGGATGTTAACATTTTTTTCATATATTAATTGGCCACTTGTACTTCTTACTTTGAGAACTGTCAATTCCATGCATTTGCCCATTTATTGCTTGAATTATTTCATCTTTATTTTTTTAGTTCTCTGTTTTCTGGATATTAATACCATGTCAGCTAGATAGCCAGCAAAGGTTTCCTCCCGTTATGTAGGCTGTTGGCGCTTTCATTGTTCCCTTGGCTGTGCAGTTTTTAGTCTAATGTAGTGCCACTTGGAGATTTTTGTTTCCCCTGTTTTTAAGGTCCAGAAAAACATTACTTATACCAAAGTTCAGGCCTTACATTTACATCTTTTCATAGATGTTTGTACTTAGTGAAAGAGAAGTTTCCATCTTCTGCATTGTATCCCCTGTATTCTCTTGGCATGTTTGTCAAGAAGCAGACAGGCAGGCCCAGTGTTTTGATGCTGTAGCCCCGATTGTCATGTTGTCATCAACAAGGTTCATGCCCAAATGACTGCACATTTCAGTTATCAAACAATGTGAAAAACCTCAGTGTTTTAGGTAGGTTTGTGATTTTTGTCTTGGGCCACATACGGGCTGGGAGCTGGATATACCTGCAAGATGCATGGGTTTATTTCTATGATCTCTATCCAGTTCTCTTGGTCTATATGTTGCCTGTATGCCAGTGTCATGCTGTTCTGATTACTGTGGCTCTACAGCATACCTTGAAGTCAGACATTTATGGTTCTTTGTGCTTCCATGTGGATTTTAGGATTGGTTTCTCTAGGTCTCTGGAGAATGTCTTGGTATTTTGATGAGGATTTGCATTGCCTATAAATTGCTTTGGGGGGAGTATTATATTTGAATAATTCTTCTAATCCATGAACATGGGAAGTTGGTCCATGTTTGTTTCTTTCTTAGTTTCTTTTATCAGTAGTCTGTAATTTTCACTGTAGAGATTTCAACATCCTTAGTTAAATTCATTCCTGAATATTTTGGCTATTTATTCCTAAGTGTTTTCATGATTTCTCAGCAAGTTCATTATAGTCATTTTTCTGTGTTGATTTTGTTTCTAATACCTTACTGAATTTACCAATTCCTTAGGTTTCCATGCTTAGAATCACATCTACGAACAGTTCTGACTTCCTTCCTTCTATTCATATGCCTTTCCATCCTTTTACTTGCTAATTACTCTTGCTAAAACCTCTCTGAAAGTATTTTATACTGAATAAGAGCAATGAGAGTGGAAACCCATGTCATGTTTTGGATCTTAGATGAAATGATTTCAGCATTTCCCCAGTTTATATGATGTTGACTGTGGATTTGTGACATAAAGCCATCCCTATGTTAAGATATACTATCTAATCTATTCAAGTATTTTATTATAAAGGAATGTTGAATTTTATATGCTTTTCTGACTTATTGACTGATTGCTATCTTTCAGTATATTAATGTGATATATTGCATTTATTGATGTGCCTATGCAGAAATGGCTTTATTATCCCTGTAATAAAGATAACTTAATCATGGTAGTGATCTTTTTGGTGTGCTGCTGAATTCAATTTGCCGGTATTTTATTGAGATTTTTGGATCAATGTTTATCAGGGATATCGGTCTGCAGTTTTCTTTTTCTGCTATGTTCTTGTCAGGTTTTGGCAGCAGAATAATGCTGGCTGCATAGAATGAGTTTGGAAAGATCTTTGGATTTCAGTGATTTAAAATGGTTCAAGTTGATTTGGCATTAGTAATTTAAAAGTTTGGTAAAATTCAGTAGTGAAGCATGTGCTACTAGACTCTTCTTGGGAGATAATTTATTATTGATTCAACCTTATTATTTGTTATTGCTCTAGTTAGATTTCTTATGTCCTTTTGGGTCACTTTTGGTAGACCTTTTGTGACCATCTTCTTCCTAATTTAATATAGATACTTAATTATAGATCATCTAATATCTATATTGTATTGAACCTCACGAACTTTTCTTATAGTTAGCTTTTCAATTCTTTTGTATGCATTTCATCTATTTTGATTTTTTGGCATGTGCTCCTGAAGAGTTAGGATCTCTTAGAAGTATAATATTTGATTTTTCCATAGTGCTGGCTCCTACACTGAGATTCTACATGGATCAGCTGCTATTGTGATTCTAAAGTGGCCTTCTCAGCAGCTTTTCCCTATAGCTATGTCTTGACATGTCAATCTCTTACTCAGTGCTGGCTTTCCTTTTTGTCTGGGCATTGCATAATAGTCTCCCTATAGCTTGTTTGACTGAGTTCAGAGAGTTTGGCCAGTTATACTATAGCAAGTTTAGACAGACCCACTAGTCTCACTGTGTGGCTACACTTAAAATAGGAGTGGTATCCCCTGTCAAGTACTGAGGGGTCTCCTTGTGGAACTGGCAGCATCTGTAGTGATAAGGAGTCATAGTTTCCCTCTGACCAGGGCATACAGGCCCAGGTAGTACATGAGGAGAGACAGGGCAGAAACCACAGTGCCATTCTATGAAACTCGCACCCAGTCCTGACAACGTAAGTGGCCAGGCAAGGTGCTGCGCTGAATGAGAATGGGAGCCATGCAGGTACTGTGGTTCCTTTCTATTGCTACTGTGTGAGTGCCCACCAGAAGCCTCCAGCTATGCATGTTTGTGGACAGGGCATTTGCCAGGGATTTTCTTCCTCTGATCCCCTCCACTGTAATGACCATCACATAGCAGGCAGGAGCTAGGCCTCAGCCAGAACCTTCTCCAGATCCCCTTTGTCCCAGTGTACTTGTAGTAACAGCATGAGTTGCAGTGTGCAGGGCTGCCACAGCAGGCCCCTGTGGTCAGTCAGCAGAACCATAGAGCCGTAGTGTTCCCTCCTGCTCTGGTGGTAAAGGTAGAAGTCTGGGAGCCAGGTACGAGGGAGGGTGGTGGGAACCACGTGGACACTGCTGTCAGTGGTGGCATGGGCCTGAATGCACATCAGCTGGCCACACCCAAATCTCCAGGGCCCCAAGGACAGTGCCCTGTTAGAAGATAATAACGTATTCCCTCACACAGGAACTAGCAGGCACTCTTCGCTCCCACTGCCACCCACACAGCCTTCCCTCGCCTCAGGAAAGAACCCAGCCGTGCTGCCAAGTTCTGTCCTCGGTCCTGAGGTAAATGTATCAAAAAAGGACTTTGACTAAAGCTGCTGGTGTCAGGGACTGGACTCTATACTCTTTCTACCCCAGTGAGGCTACAGGGATATTTAGGCATTTTAATTCAGAGAGAAAAGTATTGCTGAAGACTGGAATTCCATATCCTTAGGGCATTAAGCAGAAAGCAAAATAATGAGAGGTTTGCCCTCTAAGTATTCACCAGGGCCTTGTCTCCACATCAGCTGCCAAAGGCTCATAATCCTGGAGCCGCTGGTAACCTGAGGATACTGAGGTTCCCCTAGTGGCAGCCAGGCCCACCTGCCTCCAGTTAATCAGAATGAACCAGGTGGCACAACCCTGCTCAGACTTTGGTTAATGTTGCATGAAGTCAACATGGGTTGGTCCCACCACAACGAAGGGAGTTGTTTGCCACTAATAAAATCACTTTGTAAAATTTCCACTTAAAACAACACAGTTTCCTTGAGATTTGACACGACCACCATTGGCACAGTTGTAAGCCAACATTTAGATTCTGCTCACCCCGATACTGGGGAGAACAAGGAAAGCAGGCCTGGTTCAGCCCTGTAATGTAGCTGCTTTATTAGCATTTTCCCCGAAGGCCACATGTGGGTATGAGAGTGATTAGGAATGGAAGGAAGGGCAGGAATTAATTTTAATTATGCTGGGCGTGTAAACTGCACATGGCTCCCTAAAACCACGTAGTCCAATAATAGGCCATTTTCCAGTTAAATATTATTCCTATTCCTGATAATGACATTTGCATATTTTTTCCTTCTTGGCTTTTTCTCAACTACCCACTCTCATTCACCCAACTCTCTTCTGTCAGAAATGTGAGCCAAAGAATTCTTTTTTTTCCAAGAGGCAGGGCAAGGGCTTCTAGAAGCTTTGCTGAGTCACTCTTCAGAACAGACAATGCCATTCTGACTAAGGTCTCAGGTCACTGAGTGGAATCATTCCCCACTGTGAGCTGAGCAAGCCCATCCTCCTGCTGCTGCTGAGCGCCACACAGAAGGTAAGCTGGAGCGGAGCTGTGGCAACTGCTTATTTCCCTTCTTTCGTCCTGTGCTCCTTCTTACTCTTCTAGTTCAGGAGCTCTTCTCCAGTTTACATATTCATTGAGACTGTAACCCAGTCCTCAAGTGCGTCAAGCTGTCCTGCCCCCCTCTGTAATCTGCAGCCTCTATCCACAGTTCATGGAGTAAGAGGTTTGGTTCCAAAGAAATTGACCCAGTTTGTTGTGAAACAATTGCTGTTAGATGCAGAAAGTCCTGACATCACTGGGTGCTCATAGCAGGTGAGCATTTCACAAGGAGGAGAAAGGATTTCCATTTTAAAAAACTTCCCTCTAGAGATAAAATTTCAACATCTTTCCAGTTTCTGGGAAATTTAAATTCTGCATTAATGGCTCAGCATTCTTTTCCTGGATAATTTCAGGATAGTGAAGGTAGGTGAAATGTTCTCAGTGGTGTCTTTAAATTCCCCACCTGAATAATTGCCGATATCATATATAATCTGGTGTTCTTAACAGCCAGCTGTCACCAAATGTTAATGAGTGATTGCTTAGGCAGACTGTAATGAATGCGTTTTTTTAGCTGTCACAGCACCTCCTATAGCATATGATAATCAAGGGAGCAGGACTTTCCTCTTGACTCTAGAGAGCAGAAAGGAGTGCTCACCCACAGTGCAGGAGGCAGCGGGGCTATGAGTGGCCCAGTGAATGCTAGAATGCTTTGGTGCTTTTCCTGTGCCCAGACTTGTCCTAGGGTCCAGAAAAGAACAGGACAGATGGCCAGGGCACAATAGACATCTGAAACAGCCTGGAGGCTGGCTCTGCCAGGGCCTTCCCTCTTCGATGTGTGAGCCACTGTGGCTTCTCCTGCCCTGCCTTCCTTCCTTCCTTCCCTCCCTCCCTCCTAACTGTCCTTGTATCTGGCTTTTCCTCCTCCTCCTCCTTCCCTTGCTCCTTCCAATTCCTCCCTTTGCTTCCTTCCTCATCTACACTAACCACTTATTCCAGGGCGTCTGTGCTTGGTGGCACCATGCTCTGGCCAGGCGTTGTATGAATCAACAAGATTCACAGTACACTAAAGGCCCCAAAGCATTTTATTCTGTGGAAGAAAATGCGGCTTTGCACTTGGCCTCACTGGCTCTCCAGCCTTGGCACAGCCTCTGCTGGCATCTTTTCAGTGCCTCAACCAAGAGGCCCTCCTCATGTGGCCTCCCTAAGCTGACTGTGATGGAGGTTCCATCACAACAACACTGGCTTCTGACTACTTCTGACTGCTTGTGCTTAGAAGCCTGACAGGGAAGCAGTGGGCTTGGGCTAAAGTCAGCAAGTCATAAAATCAGCAAGGATTACAAGTTTCCTCTGCAGTATCAACACCACACAGGTCCCTTGGTTGTATGGAACCTTTTCATCTATTTCCTTTGGTACAGATTATCACAAATCAGTCTTTCGTGTTAGAAACCCAAGATCATACTGATCAGAAGGGACAGTGAGGAGGAAGCAAAGCAAATAAAGGAAGATACTTGTAAAGCAAAACTGCCTTGGCCACAGGAGAAAATGAAGAACAAATTGAACTTTCTCTTGAAAGCTCCAATTGTAAAACACCATAAGATGCATTTCATCAGGAGAGGGGAAAGGAGGTCTAAAAGTAATCACGTTAACCTAGACGCAGTTTCTTCTTGATCTTCCACCTGGTGTGTATGGTGACTGTCTTGAGGAAAGTTTCTAGAACTAGATGAAAGTCTCATGAAGAGAATGTGCTGGATAGAAATGCATCTGTCCACTTGTTACATCTTTATGGCAGAATCAGGCTCTTAGCTTACTCTACAGAAATGCTAGTTGGAAGTTGAGGGAATTAGCTTCTATTATACTAATTTTATACTAATTTCTAACCTTGTCAAAAACCAAGGTATGCTTAAATTGCTATTCAAAAGACGCAGTTGTGAAAATTTAACCACTCTTGAAGCATGTGATCTTGAGTGACTTATTATCTGTTTTTGTGCCTCAGTTTAACTGTCTATAAGAGTGTGTGTGTGATGTATTGGATGACTATGTGGGCAAGTTGGCTAGGCAAGCCTGGTGACCCACGTTCAATCCCTGGAACCTACAGAAAAGGGTTGTGGATACTTCTGGTAGTCAAGAGACTAGTAGCCAAGTCAGGTTAAGGAGAGGGAGTTCGTTTATACCAGTAGACTGACACCTGGATTATTCCTTAATGGCGCCAGCCCGTAGCTCAAGTTTGTAGGGAAATTTATAGTAATCAAGTCCAGTTAAGCAAAGGGTTACTAAGCACATGGTTACAAAAGATGATAATAATATAGCAGTTTGGCAAAGATTTCAGTGGTGGGTAGACCAGCCATAAAGAACAGACTCTACGAAGTTGTTCTCTCCTCTCTACACACACTGTGGCACATGTGCCCTCCCACACACAATAATAAAAATTCATATACACACATGCATGCATTCAGAACAGTATCTGGCACATAATATTGCTTAAATGTTGATTGCCATTAGTATTGTACTTAAAGTGCACAAAAAAACATCTTGTTTTGAGACCTGTGCCACAGCCTAGTGGACAGGTACATTTTGCATGATTTATCCTAAGACTGGCCCTACTGTATGAGAAGCCAGTACTCAGATCAAGTCCTTGGAACATTTAGTGAGTTTCTTCCCAGTTAAACCCCTCGTCTTACAAATCAGAAAAAGATCCAAAGAGATTAAGCCACTGGTTACTTACTAAGAGCTGGTTAATGGTGATTCCAGGACTAGAAAAATCTTTTGCATGTATGTTACTATGTTCCATTAAGTAAAGGGTGAGTTTGTGTCATGAGCTTTCTGATGAGTTGATACAGAGAGAGCCGCATCTTTTGCTGAAAGCCATTTTTGCTTCCTCTGTGGTTGTGGCCTGGGCACAGTCAAAATCCACCATGCAAAACAAGGTATCATTGCACTGCAGTACTTGCTAGCCAAGGCTCCCCAGCATATGCTACTGCTTTAGTGAATGATTTAGGGGGGCTGCTTCGTATTAGACATAGGTATACATGAGCCAGTTCCACTGGGAATTTTCAGGTTTTGGTTGTGGACATCACTCTACTAGTGTTCACACACGAAAACCCAGCCCTCCTACACACACTCCCCTCACTACCAGCATTCTCCCATGAGTACAGAGACCAGACCCAAAAGGTTCTTTCCAGTCCTTTCCATGCAGTCTCCAGCTTACATGCAGTCAACATCCCAGATAAGAACAAGGCGCCCAGACCTGAACCAGTCCCATACTCACTGCCTGGCTTACCCTACACTGGTTGCCTGATGCCTTTGGCCCTCAATTTCCTTATGCAGTGCTTTCCTATGGCATGAGACTGTGGTAAGAATTAAAGAACTTGTTTTCAGAAGTCTCTGGCTTAGGAGCTGTTAGACCTCTTCCATCTGGCTGCAGGGTAGCTACATGCACTTGCTGCCTCAGCCCACTGCCTCTGGCATAGATGATAGCTTCAGATATTTATTTTAGCCTAAAGAGCACAGCTGTTCCTCTCCTTCCTAAGGCTTCTTCCCTGTGTTTCCCATGAAGGAAATAGTCTGGAAGCTAGCCTCTGGAGGGCTGGCTGACCTCAGTCCACCTGCCTTGCCATTGCCTCTGTTTGGCTTGGGGAAGGACAGCTTATCCCATGAATAGCACCAGAATTTGACTAAGATAACCTCCTACAAAGAAAAGAAGGGAGCTTGTAAAGGGGAACAACCTGGCCTCATAACATGTAAAATCATCTCTTCCATAAGATTCAGAAAACAGACTTTAGAAAATCTACCAGAAGAAATGGTCAATGTGACAAGATAGACATACTTAGCCTGATTTAAACATTACACATTACTCTGCTAATATGTACAGCCTTCATGTTTTTAGATGTCAGTTAAAAATAAAAGGTCAGGCGTGATGGCACATGCTGTTGATCCCAGCACTTGGGATGCAGAGGCAGGTAGATTTTTGCGAGATTGGGGCCAGCCTGGTTTACCTAGCAAGTTCCAGGCCAGCTGGGGTTCCAGGGAGACCCTGGAGGGAGGTGGAGAGTAGAGAGGAGAGAGAACGAATGCCTGCTGGGTCACCTAGCACTGAGTTTCACCACACACCTTCTGCACTTGTCACATGTGCCTTGGGAGTACAGACCCTCCTACCATAGAACTTCTCACCCTAGAGTATTGTTTTCCATCAGTATACTATATAGACACAGAAAGGCAAAAGAGAGATTGCTTGAGTTGGGCACTGATTTAAACCTTGCAATTGCACTGAGGGAGGTAACATTATGTCTATTACACATGGAGGAACTGTGCATCACAAATATCAAATGAGCTGCCCAAGGTCAAACAGTCTGAGACCTAGCCCTGAGTCCAATCCAAGTGTATCTGACTGAAGCTTCTATTCTTAACCCAAATGTACCTGACCATAAGACTTGCCTGGGGTGGCTGTTAAAAATAGATTATCTGGGCTACATTCCCAGACTGCTAACCCAGGGTCTCCAGAGAAGCTGCTAGGGAAGCTGAGCTTTTAACAGGAGCCCCAGGTGCTTGGTGTTTCTCCTGTGGCTGACAAGCCCAGCTTGCCCAGGCCCTTCCCAAAATGTCTCTTTGATAATACATGTAACTCACCACGGTTTCCTCCCTTTCCTCAGCTATGTAGCACTACATCGTGATTATGAGCCCCACGTTCCTCACAGGAACATAGTGAGAAAGATAGAGCACGTAGGGGAAGGTGCTTTCACGGCACCCATGGAAAGAAGGTACTTTTCAAGATCAGTCCGAAACTTGATAATCTGTTCAGTCACTTTTTGTGGGTCAACTTGTGAATCTAATAATCCTTCTAACACTATTTTGTGAAACAATGTATTCCGATTTCAAATAATTCACACTAAAAATTTGAGAATGCAGTCTATTGAGGGCTGGAGAGATCAGCGGTTAAAAGCACTTGCTACTCTTCCAAAGGACCCAAGTTGGGTTTCCAGCACCCATGTCTGGTGGCTCACACCCACCCATAACTCCAACTCCAGGGGATCCAACACCCTCTTCAAATACCCATACACACGTAGTACGTGCGCGTGTGCGCACACACACCTTTAAAAAATAATACAGTATTTCAACAATCTACTTCAGGATTGCCTCTATTTAACTAAAGTTTTAAATTATAGACCTAGGAATATTGAATGCACAAGGAATATTTTCCATGTGAATGTTAAATACAGTTAATTTCACTGTCTATTTGAGTTGTCTTTAAAGTTAATATTGTTACATGGGAAGTGTAGACTCTAAAATGATCTCTTTGCAGTGATTACACCCAACCCTGCTAAGCCAGTAGCTTCCATATCATCCTTGTTTGCTAAGGCTTAAAGAGACTTATTATCTTTGTAAGGTTCATTTAGCTCCCAACAATAGGAGACAGAGCTTTTAAACAGAGTATCAGCCCCCAAAGTTGCCACATCACTGTACCCATTCCCCAGGCATACCTAGGATGCAAACACAGGAAAATGAGCACAGCGGCTGTGTTAGGACAGAAAGAGCCTAGTTCATTTGTTCTTCATTTAAAACAAAATGAGTTATGAATGTAAAAAATTTCTCTTAAAAAAAAGAAAAATCTAAGAAAAAAAATTGAACTTAAAAAAAAAAATCTGCCTGGATTTTATGACTCTTTTTAAATGACTGGATGTCAAGATTTTCACTGCTTTAGGTTTGAGAGTAAGTTTTCATTCCTGAGTCTTTATAGTTTCTAATCCCTATGAAATTTAAAGAGACTGAAAGGCAAGAAACCCACCCCAGAGGGCCCTGTTCCTGACAAGTTGGAGAAAGTGTCTGTGCTAGGCAGGTGAGGCTGTATACCAGCAATGAGGGATTTGCTTGGAGGCCTTTGTGTCAGAGATGATTGTTCAGGTGTGGCTCTGCCCATGAGGTACCCATCCACATGAACCTCCTGGCCCTTCATCCCACACCCCCGTGCCAGCTGCTCACAGGCAAGATCAGCATGCCAGCACTTTCCCCTCTTGCTTGACAGCCAAAGAGAAAACTAAATGTCTCCACCGGAAGCAGGTCTTTACCTAGGGCCTCTCCATTTCCCACAAATGACTTCTCTTCCTTTCTAACAGATCTCTGCCAATGAAATCGAAATGCTTCTGATGAGGCTGCCGCGCATGTTCAAACAGGAATTCACTGGTGTGGGAGCAACGCTGGAAAAGAGGTGGAAGCTGTGTGCCTTTGAAGGAATTAAAACGACCTAACTGTGAAGGGCAGGAAAACTCTGGAAATGAAATCATCTGTAGCTGGCCAGGACTGTGCAGTGTAAGAACAGGAGGGTTGGGGTCGGCCAGCCTGGAACCTGTATGAACCAGCCAAGCCTGGTTTAATGATATCTGTGGTGTTTTCTTGTGAGTGGAAATGTAATTGTGAGCCAGTTCCTCAAACTAGACAAAGCTTCATACTGTGACTGATCTGTTTCTTATGAATACCAAGGAATGATTCCACAGTCAATGACCACAAAAATCTCAAAATAGGCTGAACTGCAGAGTAGATCACCAAGCAAATGTTTAAAGTTAATGGTGGGGTAGCGATGGTGGTTGCTAGACTACAGAGTTGTATATGTAATGTATAGCTGAAATCATTAAATGACATTTTCCTGAAAGTCTTTCTGTTTTCGTTAATAAAACAAAAAACAACAAAAAAAGTAATTTTACAGTGGGAAAAAAAATCATACCAAAAGAAAATGAATATGCGTCTGAGCAGTTATTGTATTTTATAAATTAAGTTATATGCTGTTCCAGGGACTTTTGCCTTTTTGAAGAGGCAGAAACTATGGTTGGACTCCTTGAGAATGCTTTATCAAGAATATTATTTTTCTAATGTAACAATTCTCCATCATAAGTTCTTTTCACATGGTCTACATAACAATTTTCATAAAATGTAAATAACGGGAAACTAGTGCTGCTGTCTTGTACTCGGTATGGACCATTCAGGTTTATGCATTGAAATAAACATTCAGTAAATATTCCTGTTACAAATTTTATAGCAAAAATATTAATGTTTTTCAATAAATGACTTCTACCATATTGGTTTTGCTTATTATATTTTAGTTAACTCTCTCATTTTTTAGTTCTATGTCATAGCCTATCACTCTAAAACTACTCAGTGAAGGGGGCAGGGCTGAAGAGATAGCTCAGTAGTTAAGAGCATTACTGCTTTTACAGAGGACTTGAATTTGTTTCCCAGCACAAACATCAGGCAGCTCACACCCACCTTTAATGCCTTCCCCAGGGAATTTAGTTCCCTCTTAGTTCACCTCTTAAGGTGGATACTACTGAAATTCCTAAGAGATAGCGTTCAAATGTAATCAACACAAAATTTACTGTTGCTTTCTATACTCATGGACTGGTACTAAATAGCCAATTAGCTAATCATATTTATCGTGGGATTAGTTTATTTGTGTACTTACTGGAAAACATAAGTTTGAAAGGAAGGAAGGCATTCACATAAGACCAGCAACTTCAACAATTTGGTCTTCCCTTCTTTTACCATCAGGTAGGCTATGGCTTTAAATTGTCTCTTCTTCCTGCTTTATAACATAAACATCACAGAAAGAGAAGTATTTGAGATAGTAATTTTAAATGAAGCAAAATCTTTTTGAGACAGGGTCTTCCTGTAGTCACAGCTGCCTTGGAACTTGCTTATGAGACTGGGCTGGCCTCAAAGCTTTTTCTTTTTGAAAACAACATTTATTTGGGGGGGCATAACCATTTTTTTTTCAGATTTTTTCACTTTTTAAAATAATTTTTAATGGATGGTTTTAATGTAGTTACAAAGCAAATTTGAAACATAATACAGAATTCAGGATATGAACAGTTAAATCACAGGATAAAGCAATTTATAAGGATTATAAGGATGTGAATAAATTGCTTTGGGAAGATTGAATTTACAAAGCATTCATACAGAACATCTCAAACAATCTTAATCATATTTATATCTCCATCCCCAGTGGCACCCTCCCATAGCTCACCCACTGGAGCCCGTATACTCTGTCATCCCTGTTACTGTACACTGTGTTGTCAGTACCCCCAGCCATTCCCCAGTACAAGTCTGTCCACTGAGTCTACTCAGCCTATTTAGAGTCCCTTGTTTTAGGAAGATCAGCTCTTCTTTATCTAGCAGAAATCAGTTGCTAACATTCCTTCAGATAAGATTGAGGTCTGTTCTATGCTGAGGTATTTTCTGCCTGAATTTGCATGGGACTTGTGTATGCTGACACTACTGCCATAGAACAACTGAACAGGAATGTTCTTTGAAATTATGAAAAGATTCATAATTTCTTATTTGACGTTACCCTTAGATTCTTTTTATCAAACCCTGTAAAATGAAGGTATTTATGCAAAATCCCAAATAGCATCTAAACATGTGTTTTTTTTTTCAGATTGAGCACTAACACTATATGGAAATGAATGAGAAAAGACCTTCTATCTCCTCAATGCAGTTGGAATTCAGTCTAAGAAAAGATATTTTCCCCAAAGTTTGTATATGATGTGAACCTCTGTGCTGGATAGCTTTAGTGTCAATTTGACACACTTGGGTTGAGGGATCCTCAATTGGGGAATTGCCTTTATTGGACTGGCCTGTGGCCACATCTGAGCGCATCTTCTTGATGAGTGATGTGGGAGGGCCCAGCCCACTGTGGGTGGTGCCACCCCTGAGCAGGTAGGCCTGTGTTGCATAAGAAAGCAGGCTGAGCAGGGGCCAGGGGAGCAAGCCAGCAAGCAGTTTTCCTCCATGGCCTGTGCTCCAGCTCCTGCTTCCAGGTTCCTGCCCTGAGTTCCTACCTTGGGCTCCCTGATGAACTGTGACCTGGGAGATATAAGATAAATAAACACTTTCCTCCACAAATTGGTATTGGTCAGAGTGTTTTGTCCCAGCAATAAAGAATAAATTAGGACAGTAATTGATACCAGAGAGTGGAATATTGCTGTGACAGACCTGACCTTGGTGTTTTGGGGAGGACTGTGGAAGTGGTTGGAACTTGGGCTAGAAAAGCCATTGCGTGTTCAGAGTTTGTTGCTGTGGAGCTTGGAAAAGTTATGCTGAAAGAGTTGTAGATGATGGAGGCCTGGCTTGTGAAGCTTCAAAGGGAAGTGGAGACTATCAGGGCTGTTCCTGTGATATTTTGAATTGAGAATCTGTAGGTTCTGGTTGGCTGGGGCTGAAGAATCAGCTGTGATTAAGAAGAGACCAGAACCTGAAGCAAAA
>NW_008356676.1:757707-793961 GCF_000622305.1 Nannospalax galili
CTGTGGGTGGTGCCACCCCTGAGCAGGTGGGCCTGTGTTGCATAAGAAAGCAGGCTGAGCAGGGGCCAAGGGAGCAAGCCAGTAAGCAGCGTTCCTCCATGGCCTGTGCTCTAGCTCCTGCTTCCAGGTTCCTGCCAGTTCCCTGATGAAGTGTGACCAGAGAGATGTAAGATAAATAAACCCTTTCCTCCCCAAGTTGGTAGTGGTCAGAATGTTTTGTCCCAGCAATGAGGAACAAACTAGGACAACCTCGAAGCCAGAAAAACATGGGGCACAAGTGTATAATCCTAGCACTGTAGAGCCTGAGGCAAGGTATTAAGAGTTTGAGGACGGCCTAGACTATGTAGTGAGACACTGTCTCAAGAAAGCAAAAACCAAAGTCTACTATCACATTAAATAGTGGAGTTGATCCCTACTATCTCATGCACCTGGCCACCACCATCCTGATAGAATTTTAGGATTTAATAGAGAGCAGAAGACATTGTTTTTAGATAATGTTCTTATAAGATAGAAAACCTAAAAGGTGGGGCTGGAGAGATGGCTCAGTGATTAAGAACACTGGTCGTTCTTGCAGAAGACCCGGGTTCAAATCCCAGCACCCACATGACAGCTAACATCCATCCATAGTTCCAGTTCCAGGGGATCCGATAGCCTCTTCTGTCCTCCATGGGCATTGCATAACACGAATGCACTTACCTACACATAGGCAATACATGCACACATATAAAAATAATAATTTTAAAAAAAGAAAACCTAAAAGGTTCACCTATACTTGAGGGGAAAAAAGAGTACCATAAAGTATCTAGTTGTCTACAAAGATAAGAGATGTAGCAGCGGCATAAAGGCAAGAACCATAACCTGGACTGGTTCTGACTGAAAGCATGGGGGATGATTTTACTTCTACTGAAATACTTTCAAGTGTTGCCAGGAATAGCTTCATCAGGAAGATGCTGCCCAGAGCAAAACCCTAAGAGTTCTGTACTCACACAAGGATGATTAGGAAGAGGAACTGGAGGAACCTCTGTTCTCATGAGAAGACACCATTTCCTACACAGATGGAGCCCTAAATAGCAACTCAAAGGAATGGACATGGACAGCCAGTTGAACTTCAAAAAACATTAAAGTGATTCCTAGAAATGAGCTTTGGTGCTAGGATAATCTATTGAAATGAATAATTTTTTGTCTAGAAATATACTATCTAAATTTCAATTGTGTGTGTTATAGTTTGGATATGAGGTATTCCCCGCCCAATGCTGATAGATCCAATTATTTATAGGTGATTAAATCATGAGGGCTCTGAACTAATCATTGAATTAATCCCTTGATAGAGTCATAATTTGGTAGTATTTATTGAGAGGTGGTAGAAAGTAGGAGCCAGGGCCTAGTTGGGGAAGTAGTCACTTGTGGGTATGCCTGAAGGGCATAACTTATTCCTATCCTCTTCTACCTTCCTGCTCCCTGTCTGCCATAAGCGAGCCGCCTCTCTACCACATGCTCTTGCCATGGCAATTATCTACCTTACCTCAGACCCAAAGCAGTGAATCAGTTTAACTTGGACCTCTAAAACTACAAGCCAAATTAAGTCATTCCACTATTAAGTTGTTTTCCTCAGAAATTCTCTGAGTAATAAAAAGTTGACTAATGTAATATGAATCACTTGCTTTCAGAAGGCATAATCTCCAAAATATTTTATAGATGCTCAGTTTCAGATGAGATATTAGGGATCACCTGGGGAAGGCATCACATTGACACCGAGGGTGGTCTGGAGTCTGCATGCCTGTCACCCCATCTTCTTTAATCCTCATGGTAGCCCTATATGAAGATATTATTGTATATGACCCCTTTTGTCACACAAGGAAACTGAGGTGCCAAAGTTTTACATAAGTTGGCCATCTTTGCACAGTTTGTAACTTGAGTCTGAGATTGAAACCCAAGGTAGACTCCAATTCATATTCTTCTTTTCATTTAGCCATTGTAGTGTGATTTGTTCTCACCCCACCTGTGATCCAATGTCACCCAATTCCTTTTAATCACAGCTTTTACTACCCTTTATTCTCCACCACCCTTTATACATGGTTAGGGAAATGAAGGTTCTTGAGGCCTCTTCCTCCTAAATCTACCCAGTAACAAATCAGGGTTCTTGGCTTCACAACTCAGCAAAAATGGAAGGTTTTAAGATCTTGTGATCTCAGAAGGATTTTGAGAACCTGGCCTGAGAGGGCCTCTGACCAGCCTTTGCACTGCTTTCCTGAATAACATGGATAATTTCTGCCTTTCCACTTCTGCTCATCTTTTTTTTCCCTAATGATCTGATTCCTGTCTAGTTATCACAGTTCTACACAGATGTACCTGGGGTAATACCAAGAGCCCATCCCCTGGCTTAGCTCTCCTTGCCCTGCAGAAGTTACTCCCCTGCCTCTGCATAGCCATCCCATGCTGAATGTCTCAAAAGCATTCATCATCCAGCTGCCCTGTCCTCATCTCTCTATTATAGAAGCTCTTTGAGGGACCCAAGCACTTCTCAGACACATTGAATTTTGTCACAAAGTTACTTCACTTATAAATATTTACAAAGTAAGGCAGAAGGAACAGTGATGATTTTCTGCCTTCCGGGACTATTTTGTCTATGAATACACCATGGCAAAATGTTACAAAATATTTGTAAAGGTTCAAATTTTCTTTGATTCAAAATTCTAAGGCTGTAAAACACGAATGATAACATTATTAAAATAGGAAGTAGACAACATAATTCATGCTCCAACCTTAAACTGAGATCAATGAACAGCTTCTTCAGGCAGCCCCCTTCCCTGGTAACTCCCCTCCTGTACTCAGAAGCCATAAGGCTTCTGTTTCTACTGTAACCTTTATGCTAGAGTTGAATCATTAGTGAGTGTGGACACCTCTTCCAGTTCCCTGGGCAGGAAGCCACTCTTATCTCTCAAGTCTTTCAGACATGACATATCATTATTTGTAAATATTTATCAAACATATGAGCCAAATAAAGGAAAGAAGGGTCTACACAGGACATGGCTAGTGGTTGAATCACAACATACTTGGACTTTGGGTTCAATAAGAGAAGCTAGAACTTTCTGCCTCTCAAATACAATAACATGGCAGAATTCTTACCTTCCTTTTTAAAAAGAAAAGGTTTCTCTTATAGTAAAACATCTATAGTTATTTACCATTCCTAAGTGTACAATTTGGCAATACTAAACATAAAATGTTACTCAATCTCCACTATCTATACGCAAAACTTTTTCTTGAACTCCAACAAAAATTCTCTGCTTATTAACAATAATACCTTACCCCCTACACCAACCTCAAGACCCAGGTAACTTTGTTTCCCTGAGTTTGCCTATTCTAGGTATTTGGTATAAGTGGAATCTTGGAGCATTTGTTGTCCTGTGCCTGCCTTCTTCCATTCAGAATACTGTCTCAAGGGTCCATTCACACTGTAGCATGTTACATTCTAGTTTGATTTCTCTATTGCTGTAATAAAATACTGGGGGGCGGGTAGGGAAGCTGGAGAGATGGCTCACTGGTTAAGAGCACTGACTGCTCTTGCAGAGGACCTGGGTTCTGTCCCCAGCACTCACATGATGGCTAACTATTGTTCAAAATTCCAATTCCAGAATCTCCTAAGCCCTTTTAAGGCCTCTGTGGGCATTATACAACATGAGTGCACTTTACATGCAGGTAAGACATTCACACACATAAAATAATAAAAATTTGGACCAACTTGGAGAGAGAGATGTTTATTTGGTTTGTACATACTGATCACAGTCCATCCTTGAGGGAAGCCAGGATAGGAACTCAGGGCAGGAACCTAGAGACAGGAACTGATGTACAGACCACAAAAGAATATTGCTTACTGGCTTGCCCTTCTGACAAGCCTGCCCTCAGCCTTCCTTCTTATACAACTCAGGCCCACCTCCCCAGGGGTAGCATCACTCACAGTGGGCTATGCCCGCCCACATCACTCAACAATCAAGAACATGCCTCTCAGATGTGGCTACAGGCCACTCTGATACAGGAAATTCCCCATTTGAGGTTCCTTCTTCCCAGGTGGTCTAGTTGACAACTGACACTATCCAGGGCAGTGTATCAGAGCTTAACACTTTTTTTTAAACTTTTTTTTTTTCACATTTTTTTTTATTAGAAGAAGCATTTCATTACAGCTTTAACATACTCAATAACAATTTCCAGAGCAAAGATCATCTCTTTCAAAAATGGCTATAAAATTTTTAGGGGCTGAATACTATTCCCTAGTTTGAGAAATCTTGCTGACTTAGCCTTTATGTATTGCAGCAAAGAAAAGCCATCAAGCTGTGCTTGAAAATACTCAAACACCTCAGCAAAATCAACTTCCCATAGTATAGAAAAACACTGCTCTGGTTAATTTTTATTGTCACCTTGGCACAACCAAGAGTCACCTAGGAAGAGGGAGTCTCAACTGAAGGATGTCTCAGATCAGATTGGTCTGTGGGCAAGCCAATGCGGCATTGTCTTGATTGCTAATTGACACAGGAAGGCCCAGCCTGTTGTAGCCAACACCATATCTAGGCAGGTGGGCCTGGGCTGTATAAGAAAGCTAACTGAGCATGTGCCAGCGAGAGAGCCAGTAAGCAGCATTCCTCTGTTTTGGCTTCAGTTCCTTCTGTACTTCCTGCCCTGACTTCCCTCAATGATGGACTGTTTCCTTGAAGGGTAAAATGAAATAAACCCTATCCTCCCCTAAGTTTTTGGTCATGGTGTTTATCACAGCAACAAAAAACAACTAATACAAATATGTTGCCATCTGCATAGACCTCTTAGTTTCATCAAGGCTGATAAAATGAAATGACAAGTAGAAAAGGTTGGCGGTAACTGTGTAAAAAGAACATGACTAAACAAATGCCTGTGCAACAAAGTGCATGTGAAAAGCTTTTGTCATGGTCAGAGTTGGGGCTGCCTTTAAAATTACATCAGCAACTTGCCCGGCAAGATATGCCCATTGGTGCAATAGAGGTACAAATGTCTTGCAGTATAACCAAGAGCTGTCTGATTGGATTTAAGGTCCACTCAACAGGAGGGAACTCAAGCCTGGCACTGTAAACCTAGAAGAACCCATAGCTAGAGAAGTCACAGACTGTAGAGAAGAACTTACTACTATCGTTTTGCTAAACTGATATAGTATCAAACTGCCATCTAAACACATATACTTGACTCATAGATTAATTCAGCTTAAACCTCCTATCAGAGAAGCTTCTTTTTTAAATATTTTATTTATTATTTTTATTTTACATGTATGAGTGTATTGCCTTTATGTATTTAAGTACATCTGCATCGTGCAGTGCCCAAAAAGTTCAGAAGTGGGCAACAGATCCCCTAGAACTGGAGTTACAGACTGTTGTCAACTGTCATGTGGGTGCTGGGAACTGAACCAGGGTCCTCCACAAGAGCAATCGGTGCTTTTAGCTTCTGAACCATCTCGCCAAAAGCTTCTTTTGGCAGTAGGCAAAGGTTAACACAAGAGAGCCACAAGTGAGCACAGTGTGGAGAATAAGTGACTGTAAAGTGCTCATCCCCAAATGAGACATCTATATCACAGTCCCTCCCCCCAAAGCTCAGGGACTGCGGAGGAAGAGGGTATAGAAAGATTGCACAAGCCAGAGGTCAGAGAAGTGAGCCATGAAACAGTATCTTCTAGACATGACAGGCAGTTGCACTCAGGAACGCACAGCAGCTGTGGTTGCCTACACAAGACCTTTACAAGAGCCATCTAGTCAATATTCCAGAATGTATGGGGTCTTCACAAGACCCCACTCCTATTTGAGATGCTATAAGCAGTCAGCAGCTACTCAAAGAGAGAAAGTCAGCTTTATTCAGGGTTGGGGCACCAGAAGGTTGCCCATGTCACAGTAGATAGCCCTACACCCTGCAGGTAGACAACACTAATTGAACTCAGAAGGTCAAATATTTATTGACAAAGGTAAGAGGAGGATGTGGTAGGAGGAACCTGGGAGGAGTTAGAGGTGGGAGGAGTAGATTTGATCAAAATAAAATATATTCATATATGAAGGGAAAAGGGAGGAAGGGATGGAGGGAGGGAGGACAAAAGGAGGAATGGAGAGAGGGAGGGAGGGAAGAGGAAATGGAGGGAAGGAGGGAAGGGAGGGATGGAGGGAAGGAGGGAAGGGAGGGAGGAAGGAAGGAAGGAAGGAAGGAAAAAAGGGAGTTAGGGCAGTTCTATTTTGGATTCATTTTGTTTATATTTTTTTAGAAAATTCCTTTTCTAAAAATTACTGCTGTATTTGTTGTGCTCAATAAAAGACAGTTTATCTCCAAAATGTATGAACCTTTTATTATCTCCAAAATGTAAGAATCTTTTACCATAATACTCAGAGTTTCTTCTCATAAAGTGAGAAAATAGCAGATTCCGACAGTCTTACAGTTTGGCTTGTTTTGTATCGAGATGATAAAGGTTCACATGTATATTAATCTGTCTCTAGTAGCTGCACAAACATTCCCTCCATGTATAGTGCACCAAACACTAACATTTCAGAGTTAAGCAGGTTATGAAGTTTATTACTATTAGATACTAGAAATATTACATCTCTTGTTCCACCACCTCTAAATTTCCTCCTCTACTTTCAAGTGGAATTTTTTATCATTCTTAGGCTTCAAATATTTAGAAATTTCTCTACCATGTAGGAGAGTATTAAGTGTATATTAGAGCCAGTCCTTGGCCCTGATCCTAATTGGCCTTGTGACTATGGCACATTATTATAACCCACCAAGGTTGTCATGCCATATCTATGTCACAAAAATGCTAAGGTCAACCTCAGAGGATTATAATGATCAAATTATACAACAGGATACTGGTACCACACAGTAGCCCATACACTGAAGGCATGTTTCTTCAAAAATAATACTCTAGGGCTTAGGGATATAGTTTAGTGGTAGAATACTTGCCTACATGCCCCAGGCCCTCGGTTCAATCTCTAGCATCGCAAAATATAATCAGTAATAGTAATAGTGACAATGCTTTAGCTACATCTTTCTTACATATAAAGTAAGCAAGCCTTTTCCCCCCTCCTTTCAATAGTCCTGTTCAGATCATTTATAAACAGTACATAATAGGTTTTTAAATAAAATAAGTGTAAGAGAAGCATACCCCCACAAGGTGTCCTCTAGAGATGTTCAAGTGCAAAAGTGACCTCAAGAAAACTATAATTCTTAGTCTGCAGTGTCTTTCATGACTCTTCAGACAAATGAGCAGTCCCTGTCATGAAGAAAATGTAGGTATGAAATTCTTTGCTGAAGCCCCCTTTTCCTTTTATTTCCAATAGATGGAATCAAGGTCAAATACATTCAACTGTGAAGAAACTGTGTGGCTCTGGGTACCCGCCATTTTCAATGAGGGTCAACTATATCTACAATCTGCAAAGATTAAATAAACTATTATATATTTTTAACCCAACAGAACATTGTCAGGAAAAATTACAGTTGTAACTAGAGCACACAGTAGTAGTATTTCAGAGAGCATACACATTTATTATTGTTGCTTAGAGTTTCAAAGTAAAAGACTCCAGTAAATCTAGTAAAACAGATCGACTGTGTTAATAAAAGTAGCTGTTCTGTCCAAGATTTTAACTGTTGCCTGCTCTATACAGATGTCCAAACTGTGAAGCACAGATGTTCACACTGCGCAAGTCACTTCTTAAATAATGTACATTCATTGGGACAGGGTTATAATGGAAGGCTCTTACTCCATGGGAAAAACAGGCTCATAAAAATGAATTGCAGACAGTTTACAGTAGAAAATAGTATTTTACTATAGAAAGCAGAAAAAGTGGTTAACGTACAACAGAAAGTGCACTGCATGTAATGAAATGTATTTTTCTCAGCAAACATATTTATTGTGTGTTGAAAACCGTAATGTCTTCTCCTGCGCAAAGAACTTTCTATTATAAAGCTCATTTGCTATCGTAGGGAGGAAAGCCCTTTTTCTTGTTTACTATTGTCGTCTATCTTAATATCAGCCCACAAAACTTGTCAAGTTCACTTAAGAAGAGCTATGTGTAGATAAGGACAGGACGGAATCAGAAATCAGAGTGTCCCCTTTCATCTGCTTTTCATATCTGAGCAAGTGCCATGTGATCCACCGCATCTGCAAAAATCTCATTTTAGAAAGCATTTTTCTTTTCAGAAGAAAAGCCTAAAAATTGGTCAATTTAAGGCTTTCATCAATAAATAAATCTTTTGCCTTTGAATATGTTTATGCATAAATGAGCATTTGTTTCTCTGGTGTGTTTTGAGATAGAATGCGAAGTATAGGCTAGAAGTCAAATGCTGTTAAAGAGAAAACGCAGGAAAACTACTGGGGCCATTTATTCAGCAGACATTGATTGTTACTTCAAATCAACATATCATATATTACTTTTACGACTTAAAATCACAGTAAATCAAGTTTCAAGTATGAAGGGCTATGAATTCTTAGTGAGAATAATTGTCACTAAGGCTGAGCAGCAACCTGATAGGATTCTTACCCCATTTTCTGTTCCTTTGGCATGCAAGGGAAGCTTTAGTTCAACACATGGAGTTAAAGGCTGGAACACGAATGGAGCACTGTTGCCATGACTCAAATCTGGTATATGAAACATACAGTGTTCTGGTCTAGAATGGGTAAATCTCCAAGGCAACGCCATGAAGTAGTCAAGAGCACTTCTAGAATCATCCCATCCAAGTGACAACGGGGACTTGATTTAATCCCTGTGACTTACCCCTGAAATGGGAAGGCTAACCTTTGCCCATGGTCACAATGGGATTTTATCTGTTGACTGAATGGTACTAGGCCATCGGAGATAATGGAATTCCCCAAACCTCTCAGTCTCATGGTTTCACAGTCCCCTGCCATTTGACGTTTTTCCCTCAGAGGTCCTCACCAATCATTAAATAGATCAGCTTCCCGATTTGTCTCTGAAACAATAAATGCTTAAATTAAACATTAACAGGAAATCTCTACCAGTCCCAGGAACTTTGAGAACTTTTTGAAACTAGAATTCTAACTTCTTAAGAACCCCGATTCCCACAGCTTCACTGGGATGTTTTAGGGACTCATGAAATAGATGAATAACTGGTCAAGTTACTAACTCAAACCAGGTGTCTTGGAAGAAGTTCTTGGCAAAGACAAACCTGGTTTGTTTTCTCAAATATAAAGTATTTTACAGGAAATAGAGCATTCTATTCTTGAAACAAAAAGAACTAGATATCTTCCGGGTCCTCTAGCACCAAGAAAAACAGATGGGACATTTTGGTGGGAAAATTGAAGGATAAAAATCTTTAAAATTTTTTTATTGTATTACTGTTTTTGAATTTTTGTGCCTTTCATATAAACACATATTTAGATCCCATACATGTTCTTTTTCCATAGAGATTTACCCTTTGAATATTCTTCTAACTGGCTCATTGAATTATCAGGTGAGGTACAGTGGTATTTTTAAAAATAAACTACTACTAGCATGCACTAACACATAAAAATTTAACTAACGGATTTTGAGACTTGAGCAAAACTGTTTTAGAACAGAATGTTGAGGGTGTCAGTGGTTCTTGCTAACTGCATGTTTTTTTATTACTCTTTTATTATTTCACAGAAAGGCAATTTTTAACACATTTTTCCAGAAATAACTTGAAGCAGGTTACATAAAAATATATATATACAATGAAGTTTAAGGGGGAAAAATAGGAATAAGAAATCAAAGACCAAAGGATTTGGCAACATGGGGTCAGCTTTGATGGACTAATAAAGGTTTCCATTAGCTCTGTTCTTCTTTTTTGAAAATACTAATGGGTTTACTGGGCTTGCAACAGAGCATAGGGTGTGGGTTTATTTGCAGAAGAGTGGGTGTCCCCCATTTATGGCTACACTGGAAAAGTCCACACTCAAATATTCATCCTGTGACTTCCTGACAGCTGCACAAAATGGTGAGAGAGGTGCCTCACACCATCTTGGCTTATATATCCTTTGTCCCTCCCCCCACATGCAGCTAAGGTTAACTGATTAGGTGGGAGGGGTAACTGACTCCTTGATGAGCATGGGATGGAGGTATGACTGACATAGTGGTGGAGGACGACTGATTAGGTGGGAGGGGTAACTGACTCCCCCATCGACTCCTTGATGAGCATGGGATGGAGGTATGACTGACATAGTGGTGGAGGACACTTCCAGTTAACACTCCACCCCTTCCTCTGGCTCTTATATTCTTTCTACCAATGTCTTCCATAAAAATCCCTGAGCCTTGGAGGCTAGCTGCATGTTTATAAGATTCTGCTAGAAAGAAAAGGTTAGAGAAATAGTAGACTAGTTTATAAGCAAGCATAGAGAGACTGGAGGGACCAGACTACTTAGAAAAATATTATTTCTATCTGTAGTTTCTCTAGGCTGTGCCCTGCTCTAAGCTTCTCCATTTTGTGTGAAACAGTAGTTTCTCAGTGTATGCCCTCTCTTGAGAGACTCCATTTTACAAGCATTTGACTCCATTCTGAGAGAAAAGGATGACTACAGCCCCTGGGTGGACCCACAAACTATGTCATCCATCAGGTACCACCCATCCAGCACAGACTAATAAGTAACTTATTCCTAGAAGTAGAAAGGAGCCACCCTACAAATTTATCAGGGTAAATTGATACTATAATGACACATGAGTATATTAAAATTATATTAGGGAGATCAGGCCCAGGAACTTATCAGACACTGCAGACAAGAAGAAAGGGTATAACTCCACTGCCTGGACCCCTAAGGTGATGGACACCCAACACTGCAATAGCATGGCCCCACACCAACTTATCATCTAGTACCTGCTCTACGCATTAAGAACCCCAACAAGCAGAGGACTCCTGACTATCCTTGGGGCTTCAGCTCAGTACCCCATTGATGAAGCCCAATCAACTCTTCTATGTGTGAGGATTCCATAAAACCCATTACTTTGTAGCTTTAAATTTGCTAGCTTTAAATTTTAATAATAATAAAAAATATAAAACACAGAGATAAATGACCAAGAAGGGTAGAAAAGTAAAAAACATTTGAAATGATAGGGCACAGAGTTAGAAAACTGTGGCCTGGGAATCATTACGGGAGTAACTTGAGGCCTAATCAAGGATTCATCTTCTCTTCTGAAATAGCAGACATTTACAACACTGTTTTGTTTTTTGAGGCAAGAACTTGCAATATATCTCAGACTGTCCTCAAACACCCAGTCACCCTGGCCCTGTCTCCTAAGTGCTAGGATTATAGGTATAAGCTACCACAACTTGTTTTTATTCTCCATGTTTTTCACATGTATGTACATGCATGTGGAAGTGCAAGGTTGATGTTGAGTTCCTCCTCATTCACTCTCTGCCTTATACATTGAGGCAAGGTCTCTCACTGAACCCAGAGCTTGCTGTTTCAGTTAGTCTAGTTAGTCCAGATTGCTCTGAGAATCCTGTCTCTGCCTCCTGCCTGCTGGGATTACAGGCCGGCCACCATGCTCACCCAGATTTACATGGATTTGGGGCATTTGAACTTCACAGTTGTACAGTAAGTGCTTTACCCATAAGCCATCTCCCCAGCCCCAATTCTTCCTCTTTTTTGTCTACTATGTCCTTTATTACCTTACTGTACTGTTGTATTATGGAGTGGGTCAGATAGACTGTCTTTTCACCCATGGACCTACATCTGAGAAGCCACATTAGAATCTGGAATCCTTGCCCTTGAGTCTAGTCCTGTGATATGAGCCTTTTAGGGGTCTTAGGAGGAGGGGCAGTTTATAAGGGAATGGTGGGAACAAGCATGGAAACATTCAGCTTCCACACCTATTTCCATTCCCACTTGTCACTTTTCTAGTCCCATACAGAATGCTACATAATCCAGGCCATCCAAAAACCAGTAGCTTACAGTCACCACCATTTACATGTCTCATGGACTCATGAGTTGGTGCTTCACTTTCACGTTCTCTAGATTAATCAGTCATTGGCTGAGACTCACATTTCTGGTGGTAGTTGGCTTGTGGTTGGCTTGGGTCAAGCTTAGCTGTGACAATTTCACTCTTTCGTGTGTATTCCGGAAGGCCAGCCCTAGCATTATGCATTCATGATCATGATGAAGGAGCAAGAGAAGATGCCAAATAAGACCCATGAATATAAAGAACAGCAAGAGCCAAGCCTCAAGTGCAAGGACTTTCCAAGCCTGGGACAACTTCATCCTTGCTAAAAAGTCTGGTGTATGAGCCCAGAAACTAGGGGTAAGTCCACCAATGTCATCAACCAACTATAATCTCCAAACTATATCCTATGGAAACTAGTACCAACAAGATGCCATCAGATGCCCCATTAAAACAAAAATTCACTGCTCTTAACACTGTGCTGGTGAGCCACAGTACAAGTTAAACTATTAACTCTAAGAAGTCCTAGATCTCTTTACCTGGGCTTAATTGGTGTCTTCTGCACTTATTTATGTATGAAATACATTAATTATAGAAAATTATGAAGACATCTTGAGAGTAAGAGTTCCCTAAATCCCAGCCCGAGAAATACTAGTTTAAATTTTGAAAACGTAATAACTACATTACAAAAAAGGAGCTATGACAGACCCGAAAATTTTTACACCACAGATAAAGAAAACACTAAGAGCAAATATTTTCTGCAGTTCCAGATGAAAAAGCAAGAGGTAGAAAATTTTAACAAGTCACACAGACAGGAAGTGGCAAAGCTGAGATGTACCCCCACTACTGCCTGATTCCTCCCCTCCCTGTCAGTGTGGATGGCCAGAGCACTGCAAAATAGAGCAGTATGTCTGGTAGTTGGGAAACTGGTTCTGGCTTAACCACTGACTTGATCTTAAGGTGGTTAAAGCATCGTTCAACAGTAGATTAGAAGCACCATTCTCTGGCTCCCCTGCAGCACAGAGGATGACGATGCAGGGGAGATATTTTCATCAGGGACACAGGAATGTCCAAGGCCAACCATCTACCAGAATAACAACAATGTAAGACTTGCTGCCTTATCATTAATCTGGGCCTGATCGTAACTAATTCATTTTAAAATCTTTTTTTTCAATCACTTAAGATCGTCAAGACACCCTTCAGGATGATCCTCTTTCCTTGTCCTTTTCTAATTTTCCAGTGAAATCTCAGTGATGTATTCCAGTAAGGGTGTATTAATATTCTGAGTAAATGTAACACCAGCACTGTACAGTCTAATTTTAGAACATTCATCACTGAAATAGTTTGCTTCTTCCTGTCCTATTTTTTTCCTCCCGATTGTCAGCCTGTTGGATTACATTAAACTAGGTGGTGACTTTCCTCTGTGAAACATTTCTTTCTTGAGGACCTGCCCTTTGTTAGGAGTGGCAGGAGGCCCAGGAAAGGGTGAAGCCACAGTGCTTAGCTGCTCTGAATTTGCACTTGAACTGGGGAGATAAAAAAGAGAGAGCCATGCTACAGAAGAAAGCAGCAGCTGGATAGAGGGACAACAGCACTTTGTCAGGGAAGCTATTTATTGCCATGGCATCCCTCTTAGCTTCACATTGCATTGTGCCACAGCACTGAGGGGGACTGGGCTCAGAATCATTTCCAAATCACTGACTATCTGGTTTGAGTGAGGTAGCTCCCATAGCTCCACATTCAGGGAAATCCGGTTTTGGAGGAAACATCTAAAATGCATTTGTACTCCTACAACACATAGTGTGCCTCTCGTGCTTCTGTTGAGATCAGCCAAAGCAGAGCATACTGGATCGCTCAGCCTTCCCCAAACAGGGTGGCTCTACAGCAGGTGTCTCAGACTCAGCACTGTTGACACTCTGAGCTGTATCCTTTGCTGTGGTGCAGTCCTACACATATAAGATGGCAGCAATGGAGGCCACCAGATGATGAGAGTGCCTGCTACCCCCATCACGACCATCCAGAATAGCCCCATATAGTGTCAAATATCTCCTGGGGGCATGCAAAAGCTCCACAGGCTATAGCGAGTTCCAGGACAGCTGGAGCTACAGGGAGACCCTGTCTCAAAAAGACAAAAAACAAAACAAAACAAAAAAAACCTCTAAAACTTTTTATTAAAAATGGATCCCATCGCCACCACCATTACCAATTAATGTCTACAGGGTGCCCAGCTTCCCTACAAGCCTGGTGTACAGTTCGGGCTGCCCCACGCTGTTCTCATTAAAATCTTCACTTACCAATTATTCTTTCCCATCTTTTTCACTCTTCCAAGACCACCAGCACCTTTTGCTACCCTGTGTGCTGGATACCTTTAGTGTCAACTTGACACACCTGGGTAGAGGGAGCCTCAACTGGGGAACTGCCTTCATTGGACTGGCCTGTGGCCATGTCCCTGGGGCATCTTCTTGATTGTTGAGTGATGTGGGAGGGCCCAGTCTACTGTGGGTGGTGCCATCCCTGGGTAGGTGGGCCTGTGTTGCATAAGAAAGCAGGCTGAGCAGGGGCCCAGGGAGCAAGCCAGTAAGCAGCTTTCCTCCATGGCCTGTGCTCCAGCTCCTGCCTCTAGGTTACTGCCCTGAATTCCTCCCTAATGAACTGTAAACCCTTTCCTCCCCAAGTTGGTAGTGGTCAGAGTGTTTTGTCACAGCAATGGAGACACAAACTAGGACACCTACTCACCAGCCTTTGGAGCTTTTCAGTAGGTTTTCAATTAGAATCATACTCTCTGAAATTTTTAAAACCATTATCATCAGTTATTTGGCACTGATTTAGTGACAAAATTATGGAAGAATCTAGTGGTGTGACATTATACACATTCAAAACTCTTGTTTTCACCAGGCATGGTGTCTTATGCCTTTAATTCCAGCACTCAGGAGGCAGAAGCAGGCAGAGCTCTGTGAGACTGAGGCCCTGTCTACATAGTAAGTTCCAGGCCAGCTAGGGCTAGGGGGAGATCCTGTCTCAAAGACCAAGCAAACAAAAATGCCTTGCTTTCATTATGTTTAATCACCATAGTACACCACAGGATATCTCCTCCAGTTCCTTCCCTCTTCTTGCAAGCTGCTTCCCCAGTCCTCCAACCCTCTGGAACTAGAGTCAGACTGAGAGTATTAGAAAATCCTGAGTTGGGACCATTAAGGAAGAGAGGGTGGAAGGATTGTACAAACCAGAGGTGATGAATGATCACAAGGAAATAGGATTTTCCAGATCGCTGGGAAGCTTCTTACATGACCTCACAGCAATGGTGACAGCATGCACAAGACCCATGCAACCTCAAGTCAGACAAAATCCCAGTGTAGACACAGGAAAGAGGGTAAGAAGACCCAGTCTTAGCTGAGGAGCTATTGGAAGCCAATAACTGCTTGGAGAGTCAATTTTCTTTAAGGGTATGATGCTAGATAGGTGAACCAGGTTCCAGTGGATGGACCCATACTGAAGGACATTTGGGAACACAAATTTGACTTGATAGGCCTTAAGGTGTGTGTGTATATGTGACAGAGTACATGGTATCTGACAGGGGTGTAGTAGATAGGGAAGGGAGTTTAAATATGATCAAAATACATTGTATGAAATTTGAAAAAATTCAATAAAAATTTTTTTTGGTCTTTTTGAGACAGGGTCTCCCTGTAGCCCCAGCTGGCCTGGAACTCTCTATGTAGACCAGGCTGGCCTTGAACTCACAGAGCTCTGCCTGCCTCTGCCTCTGCCTCCCAAGTGCTGGGATTAAAGATGTGCACCACCATAAGCCCTCCAAAATGTAGTATCATTGGCTTTAAGTTACAAAGTGTTACGATGAGAGAGCAAAGATTTGAAGGTGGGCTTGTCTATCACAAATGCCCATATGATACTTTACCTCAACATCATGGTTCTCCAGAAGAACTGAGACTAGTGACTTTGGAATACCATCGAAGGCATTCCACATTTTCCACAACCCTCCTCACACAACAGTAGGCACATGATATCATTATATGCTGACCACAAATCAATAGTCTGTGATACTAATTTAATGGCAGAATGTTAAGCCAGGCATAGTGGCACATGCTTGGAATCCCAGCACATAGAAGGTGGAGGCAGGAGGATCCAAGAGTTCAAGACTATGCTTGGCTACACAAGGAGCTTAAGGACACCCTGGCCTACATGACAGTTTGTCTCAAACAAACAAACAAACAGACAAACAAACAAACAAAACCATAGTATTTACTCTCTATAAGGTATATCCTTATTTAGCTAACAACCCTATAGGAAACACCTTCTTTATTCCTAGTTAGCAGTTGAATAAAGAGGGATAGATGCAACTTATTCAAGATCACATGGCTAGGGCCAGGGAGATGGCTTAGTGGTTAAAGAGTTTGTTGCACAATTAAGAGGACCAGAGTCCATATCCCCAGAATCCACATAAATGCTGGGTGGACATGTAATTCTAGACATGGAAGTCAAAACTAGAGTTTCCCAGAGCAAGCTGGCTAGAAAAACTAGTTAAATTGGCAAGCTCTGGGTTTGATTGAAAGACCCTACCTCAAAGAATAAAATGAAAAAATAATCAAGGAAGATTTCCAAAATCAACCTCAGGCCTCCGTACATGCTATGTGCACCTACCTCCCCCCCAAGTACCCACACACATGCAAATATGCATACACACATACACACTATGCACACATGGAAAGAAAAATAAAAAGATCACACAGCTTGAAAGAGGCAGAGCTGGGTTTGCTCTAGAATGCTTTCATAGCTTTCAGTCCTTTGCAGAGGAATGAGTGAGAGTATTTACAAGCAAGCAATGTATTAATCAAGGTCCCATGGTGTGTTTTGAATGAAAATGTCCCCCATAGGCTCCAAGTATTTGGACATTTTGTCCCCGGTGGTGGCACTGTTTTGGGAGGTTTTAGAAGGTGTGGCTATCCTGGAGGAAGCACATCACTGGGGGTGGGCTTGCAGAGTTCTTAAGCCTTGCCAGATCTCCAGTTGCTCTCTTGCATCCTGTACCTGTGTGATGATGTGAGAGCTTAGCTTCTGCTGCTCCTGCTCCAGCCACCTCCAGCCACTATGCCTCCCTACCATGATGGACTGTAATTCCCCTGGAACCGTAAGCTCAAATAAACTCTTCCTTCTATAAATTGCTTTGGTTAGTGTTTCTATCACAGCAACAGAAAAGTGACTAAGACACATGGAGAAAAAGAACCCATTAAATGGCTGAATATTTATTGGATAGATGATAAATAGTTGAGAGACAGATAGATGATAGACATTCTAAGGTACTGCTCATCCCATTATAAGGGCTGGTGAGACTGGAATCCATAGGACAGGCCAACACATTGGAAATTCAGATAACAGTTGATATTGCATTGTTGGATCAGAAAAGGCAAGCAAGCTAGAAATTCTATGTGGCAATCTTGAAGCCAAGTAGCTTCTCCTTTGGGAAATGAGTCTTTATTCTTAAGTCCTTCAACATATTGGGTGAGGCTCATTCACATTAAGGAGAATAAGCTACTTTATCCAAATTCCACTCTTTTAAAAGCTAAAAAAAAATCTTCAAAAATACCTTCACAACCACAACTAGATGAGTGTTTGACCACATACAAGGGTACCATTGCCTACCCAAGTTAATACAGAAAATGAACCAGTCACAGAGCTAGGTACAGAGGTTTGAGTGTTTATAATCCTACCTATCGAAGTGGTCTAGGAATTTGAAACCAGCCTAGAAAATGTAGCAAGACTGTCTCTAAATAAAATAGGTAAATTGAAAGCAATTAGCCAACATACCAAGGAAGAAGGAAAATGTGGAAGTATTCTAGACATCTATCTGTTTCTCAGAGGAAAACTGACACTTTTGATACCAATGAGAAGGAAATGTGGCACTCAATCCATCAAAACAAGAACAAAGTTCTGGCAAAGCCAAAAAAAAAGTAGTAGAGAGATGATGAGAGAAATGTCAGCTATGAGCTCTTTCCTCAAAGGAGGGTGTCAGTGAGTGGCACAGTGACAACCCAGGAGTCTTTGAACTCTGTAGACCTGCAGATCTGAACCAACTCATTTTAGTGAAGTCTCCATGTTAACAGATAAGATGTGTCATAGCTATGGACAGAACGGAATTCTGAAGGGCTCTGCAAACTGCTTTCAACCTAGAATTTCCTTCTGTCACCCAAAATGGCTTTAAGGGTGTTCACTGGTACAGGAAAACATACCCTGAAGTCCTGTAAATAGATCCATCGAGATTCAAGCACATGAAGACTAAGCATAGTCACAGCTTCCTCTTCGAGGGAGATGTTCTTCATACAATATCTTTTGGTGCTGTCTGAATCCTTGGCTTGCTTGCTGAGATTTTATATAATTGAGGAGTTTTGTTTTGTTTAATATGTTTCCTTCCTAATAAAAACGATCAGTTGAAAGAAGTCCTCCGTGCCAGAAGGAGAACACATTGGAGGGTGTTATGTAGTAAAAGCTGGCCTGGGATCTGGGTGGTGGCGTCTTCTCAGGATTTGGCTCAGAGCTGCCTCCATTTCCTTCTGCTATGCCTCTGGCCTCTGGAGAGAAAAAGGCCCATGTGCAGAGATTTTGTGAAATGCTTACATGGCATCAAAAGATTGAAGAGAGGCTAGGGGAGTAGCTAGTAGGTAAAGTGTTTTCCCAGCATGCACAAAGTCTTCAGTTCAATTCCCTAGCCTTGTATTTGATCCCCAGAAACTGGGCATGGTAGCACATGCCCATGATCCCATCCTTCAGGAGGCAGAAGCAGGACGATCAGATGTTCAAAGCCATCCTTAGCTACATAGTGAGTTCAAGTTCAGTCTGGGATATTTGAGATACTATTTCAAAAAGAAAATAAAGGAGATGACTCAGTTGTTGGACAGAGACCATAGCTCCAAGAAATCCTGTACCACCGCTCCTTGCTCTTTATGCCTCAGTTTATCCGCCAGCAATATTTAAATGGTAATAAAACTTGTTTGTTCTCTTCCTACCTAATGAGTAATAAATCAGGATGTTTGAACATTCTGTAATCTCAAAGTCCATAAATCAAGCAGAGCAAAATATAGAAACCATCAATATCATCACCTCAGGTCAAAAACAAGATTTAAATTCCAGGCTCTGCTGCCAGGCTAGTGGTGGAAATGCTGACGGCTGGCCCACAGCTCTTGTCTCCATATTTAACGTGTTCACCTTCAGATCAAGGCGTCATTAGAGAAAGACAGCTTCACTGTACGGCAGCACTGTCACAACAGCAGATTGACAAAAATGGTGACAGATGGCTGCTCAGCAGCAGGTTTTAAAAATGAATTTACTGTTTATGAAATGCATGAGATTGATGACATCAGTGACTGAGTCTGTTGCTTCAAGGGACAGCTCAAGGGGGACAAGGACAGTGACCTGGGCATCCTCCCCCCACCCCTCCACTCCTGCCAGTACCAAGCAGGAGGCTGGAGCTTTGTGCCAAGTCCCTAAAAGGGAAACAGTATCTGAATTCATGCTGACATGTAGAGAACAGATTCAGCCCATCCGTTCTTCACATTGGCAGAGACTATCTCAGCTTGTGCCAGCTGCGTGGGGACAGGGGAAAGAGCAGGGCTTTCCTTCTGGTCACTGTCTATGAAACAGCATGGGGGTGGTAAGATTGTCCCCTCCACCCAGTGGAGAGCACCCAGTGCATGCGTGAGGTACATGGTCACTATGTCACAATTCTTACAGAGATAGTGACAGTCCTCATCAAATCTCCTCAAGTTTGACAGGCTACAATCATCATTTCCTCCAATTCCCTGCAATTATCAGTCAGTCCCCCCAGACTGCAGTGAGTTTTACAATGTCCTTCCTTCACAATGTCAAAGGATTTCTGCCAATCCCCACGGGCCTGTTTCCTTGACATTTTCTCTAAGATGACTCAAACTTTGATTTAAAAAAAAAAAAAAAAAGTCCTTCAGTCTAATGTTTCCTGGCACTTTTGGGACACCTCTAGTGTCTTTTCCCAGCCTCTATGAGTCAGTGACTTTAAAAGAGATACCAGCTGCATGAGGCAACCTGGAACCAATGAAAGCTGGATTTGTGACTTGCGAACATCCTTTGGGTGAGTGCCATGACAGTACACCCTCTAACTGGTCTACCTGTTCCATTGTCCTTTTTCTGATAGGTGGTTCAGTATCACAACAGGCTTGTATCTATTATAAAAGCACTTATGAGACTGGAGAGATGGCTCAGTGGTTAAGTGCACTGGCTGTTCTTACAAAGGACTCCAGTTTGGTTCCCAGCACCTACATGATGGCTAACAACTATCCATAACTCCAGTTCCAGGGAATCCAATGCCCTTTTCTGGCCTCTATGGGCATTGCACGACACGAGCGCAAAACATCCACACACATATAAATAAATAAATAAATAAATAAATAAATAAATATTAAAGCACTTATTCCCAGGGCATGGGAAGTGGCATAGACAGTAAGGTGCTTGCCTTACAAGCACAAGGACCAAAGTTCAATCCCAAGCACCCATGTAACAAAGCTGAATATGGTAGAATACACCTATAATCCCAATGCAGGAGACAAGAAGATTCCTGGAATTTGCTGCTCAACCAATCTAGCCAAATTGGCAAGCTCAAGGTTCAGTGAGAGACTCTGTCTCAATTACAAAGTAGAAAAAGAATTGAAGACCCTTGATGCCAACCTCTGGTCTCCACACATGTGTACATGTACCCGCACATACAAGTACACAAAAGTACTGATTCTCAAGACAAATAGCATTGTTAGGTTAGTGCTGAATTATGGATGACTATAAGCTTAAGATGATTCTAGCTCTATACTCATCAGACAGCAGAGTACAAACCATCTATTCTGACAACTTCTAAGAAGTCTCAGATGCACGCCCCTTATGGTCCCTGTTTGAGATCACCATAGAAAAGACTCTGCCTGATGCAGCTGGTACTAGGGCCCTGCCACTGCAGTAGGACCTACCAGACACAGTCAGTCTACCCAGTCTTAGCCCTCTTGAAATCCACAGTGAACACCACCAGCATCTCCAAACCTGAGAGATTCCCCTTGACCAGACACAGTGCAAAGGTGGGATATGAGAGGAGAGTAAGAAGTCAGCCAATCAAACAACAGAGACAAGCTGAAGGAGATACCACCATGTAGAACATCAGGTCTTCTACTGTCCTGAACACAGGACCTTGCATGAGGCCTTGTTTCATGTTGAGCTGACTTCCAGTTTCCCTGGCTTCCCTGTTGCACTTAATGCTTTGTATATTGGTTATCCCCAGCATGTTCCTGTTTCTTGCATCTCCCAAGAGCCTATCATAGATAGGGTCTCTCTGTAGCCTGAGTTAACTGAATACTAAGCAATGGGTACTTGTCTTGAACTGGATGCAATGGCTACTTTTACACTAAAGTGAGTTTCCTGAGCAGTTTGTGGCTAAGAGAGAATTTATTCACTCACCTCTTTATTCAAGGATTTACCAGTCTTTACAGATACATAGTTTGTGCCCAATAGCATGCTAGGTGCTATAGATGCAATGGAAAATCAGAAATGGACCTCAATTTCAAAAGCATGCCCAGAACTTGAACTTCCCAGTCCACTGATCCTTGATTGTCAGGCAGCTTACAAATGCAGAGATGTCCCTTTCTCAATATTTCCAAGCAGAAATTACACCACTGTTATATAAACACCACCTTCGCTGCCAGTGGATCAAAAGGAGCTTAGGAGAGTTTAGTTGCATAGACAATTGAGAAGAGAACATTCAAGTTAAGAGAAATGACTGAAAGATGAGCTCTTGTATTCAAAAGAGGCCCAACAAAAAGAAACAGCATAAAAAAAAGAGAGCCGTAGAATATTTCATCAATCCTTTTTTAAACGGTATATTTCTGATATAGTGTAATTCTAGCCCACACAGAATGGTCAACATGCACTGGAGGTTCCAATCGAGACTCAGGGGAAACATATGGCAAGAGAAAAACTTAAAACTGACTGCTTATTCTGAGATTATTTTGGGGAGAAAAAGGGTTTTGGAGCCCCTAAGAGATTTTTGTGTGAGTTAAACAAAGACTGCCCTCTCTGGGCAGGTAAATCCCCATACAGCATGCACACCTCATCCAGCTGGGCTCTGCCCTCAGTGACCCTCTTGGCAAGGCACCCTTAGGTAGTTAACAATCTGCAAACCTTTGTATAGCACAGAGCAGGGAAGAAAACATAGGAGAAATGGATAAACCAAGAAAAATGAAAGCATCATTATTAAAAAGGTCCAGATGTCTTAGACATGATTCTCAGGTACCTACTAATGCTTGGCAGCAATGGTAAGGCCAGGCCAGGTGACACCTGTGAACATTCAACTGAGTTTAAATGAACACATCTGTCTAAGGACTGTTGTGAGGCTCTATGACTGGACACAGATCTGTTTTGCCTATTAAGGAGATACCTAGAATGAAATGAAATATCTACAGGTTGTCCAGGAAACACCAAGTACATGTGATTAATTATCACATGTGTGAATGAGTCATTTGGGGCAAGGATCTCAAATTGTTAGACATTTACAAAGTCAAGCTCGAATAGAAGAAAATAACTAACCAACCAAATAACCAACTAACTAAACAAGCAACCATGAATCAACTAAATAATGCCTTTGCCTGTAAGACCCATCGTGGAGGTATGTAGCTGCAGGAGCTTAATAAAAAGGGGCAGAGAGTTCACAGCCATTTTCAATCAACACATTTTTCTGTTAAAAACAAAAGCATCTGCTCGATCCATTCTCCCTGTGCTACCACTACCACAAAAACTCCCCTTCCACCGATCCCCATCTGGCATGCAACCCCAATTTTGGAGATTCTTGTGGGAGAATCTCCTTGTAGCAAATGACATTTCCAAGATCAGCACATGTGGTTACCAATTTAGACTCTTCTGAGCAACTGGAACTTAGAAACATCTCAAAGATTCTTCAGAATCAGCTCAAAACCACTCTTGTCATTGTCAATCCAGTTCTTTAACTGAGAAAATACCCAACAGCCTGCTGAGAACTGAGCCCTATGCATGTGAGCCAGGACGTGTGGAGGTCAGCAGGGAGAGCCATGATGGAACAGAGAAGAGGCATGCTGACAATAAAACAGACCTCTGTATGAACTTATCATATCAGGACTTAGAGGGGATGTCCTAGGTTTTATTCAGTCATCATTCAAACACACTGTGCTGGATAGCTTTAGTGTCAATTTGACACACCTGGGTTGAAGGAGCCTCAATTAGGGAATTTCCTTCATTGGACTGGCCTGTGGCCATGTCTGAAGGGCATCTTCTTGATTGTTGGGTGATCTGGGAGGGCCCAGCCCACTGTGGGTGGTGCCATCCCTGGGCAAGTGGGCCTGTGTTGTATAAGAAAGCAGGCTGAGCAGGGACTGGGGGAGCAAGCCAGTAAGCAGCATTCCTCCATGGCCTGTGCTCTAGCTCCTGCCTCCAGGTTCCTGTCCTGAGTTCCTACCTTTGGTTCCCTGATGAACTGCGACCTGGGAGATGTAAGACAAATAAACCCTTTCCTCCCCAAGTTAGTATTGGTCAGAGTATTTTGTCACAGCAATGAACAAACTAGGACACACACATTTGCTGAACTCCTACCTGAGTGCCAGATTTTGAGCGAGGCTTCTCAGATAGTATAAGAAAGCATTACATCTTGCCCTTGAGGACTTTACAATCCCGTTTTTAAAAAGAACTATATGATTAATTATTCAACTGTTCTGAGGCAAGAATATGAGCAAGCCACACAAAGAGATGGGAAAGAGCAGACCAAAGAGAAATATGAGCCACACAGACTCCCTGAGGGCAGCATGACTTTCACTTGGATCATGAGAAGCGATGGTGGAATGGGATGTTAGGTCACTGGGCTCTGGAAGGACAAGTGAAGGGCAACCTCTGTTTCTGTCTTTTAGACTGAGTTGTTTTTTTTTAGATCTCAGCTATGTGGCAGAGAAAAACCCAAAAGGAAACACCTGATCTCTCCTATGAGCCGACTGCAGCATGAAATCTTTTCTAGCAACTGCAACATGAAGCAGTTACCCTTAATTCACCTAATATGATTATCTCAGAATGACGATTATCCTACGTTTCCTCTCAGTTTTGGTTCCTGATTTTATAGAGATACAAAAAACCATGTATGACATGAAAGTAGAAGTAAAATTGTCCCGGGAGCAAAGGAGAGGGGAGAAGTGAGAAAAGGGGGTAGAAGGGCATGCGGGAGCAGATACTCAACTAACATATACATATACAAAAACTTAAAAGTTACTAGTTGCTTAATTTTAAAAGAGAACTTACCCTTACATTTCAAACCACAGAACCACCCTAGGTCCCAGTGGTCCCTTTTCTATGTTTCTAGGTCCAAACAGAGATGCTGTAACACTCAGGAGACCCTTCAGCTTCTCTTGGCAATGGATTACAGAAATTCTAGTAACTTCCATTAGCTTGAGCTTCCTGACACCTCGCCTTAGGCTGCCCTGCTTCTCTGTGGGAACAGAGCACAACTTCTTAATGTTAACACTGTCAATCCTTTCTTAAAAGGTTAAATAGTACAAATGGCTTTAGTATATCTTTTTTGGATCTATAGACCCATCATTTAATCATCTTAATTCCTTAATTCATTCTAATCAATGGAACACAGAAAAAAAAAAAAAAAAGGAATGTTAGAGAATTCCAGAATTACTGTTTGATGCATAGCCCTAAAAATTGTGTAACAGAACTTGATCCTTCTCACTTCCCTTCCATGACTAGTGTAGTGGAGGAGTTGAGGCACTCCTCAAAACATTTTCAAATAGGATTCTGCAGATAGAATAAGAAATAGGGGACTGGAGAGATGGCTCTGTGGTTAAGAGCTCTGATTGTTCTTGCAGAGGACCCAGGTTCAGTTCCGAGCTCCCACATGGTGGCTAACAACCATCTGTAACTCCAGTTCTAGGGGATTTAATGCCCTCTTCTGACCTCGGTGGGTATTGCATGACATGAGTTCACTTACATTACATTCATACATATAAAATAAAAATTTAAAAAACAATAAGGAATAGGCAGAAATCTTCCAATTTCTGGTATTACTGGAATTCAAACTATGGTATAATCTCCATGGATGGAAGGGAATTTCAACCTGGTAAAATGATTAATCTTTACTCTCAAAGTTAGATCTAGAACCATCCAGGATATTTGTCTTTCTTCCAGGTATGTCAAATCTGTACTGTGCTAGAGCACAATGAGGCACAGAGTACCTGGCAAAGTACCTGAGAGTGTTCAAGGCAGAGCAGTCCCTATCTGTTCCAGTCCAGGTCCCACATGCGCAGCAGGGACCATTCCATCAAGTACCACTTCTGACGGAGCCCTCTCAATACCAAGCTGTGCTTGTGATATGTGGTATAGTGACTTTGGCCTATTCAGTGTGAACTGAAGCTGTAGGTATAATGCCGTATAATCCCTGTGATGATGTTACTATATTTGGACATTAACTGGGTGTGTGTTAACCTAAGCCTCATGAATCCTCTCTCCAGCTCATGGCTGAGAGAGAAGTTGGGAAGATTCAAAACACAAGAAGCATTTGAGAGACTGTTGCTAGGTTGAAGATGAAGGGCAAGGTGGGAAGAGATGTAACTTCTATCAACTGAAAGTGACTCCCAGCTGAAGGATGAAAAGCAGGGACCTCAGTCCTATACTTGCAAGGTGGGGAACTCTGCAATGACTTGAGCAAGCTTAGAAGTAGATTCTTCCCCAGAGCTTCTAGATAAAAGTCCAGTGTGGCTGACACTTTGACTTCAGTTGTGTGAAAGCCCAAGCAGAGAACACAATCATGCCTGCCAGGATTTTTGACAACAGAGCTGTGAGATAATGAAGGGGTACTGTTCTGACCTACTATGTTCTTGTATTCTTGTACAGAATAGAAAACCAATCCATGGTAAAAGGGGAGAAAGCACCTTCACCTCTGCTTAATGGCCAGGGCGGTGTTGTTCCTGCCCCTGTACTGCACAGTTCAGACAAATGGATCTAATATTATTTATAATATCACTGTTTTACAAATACCAGACATTTGTCTAATGGATTTTAGACCTAAAGACGGTTGTTATTCGGTCTTCAGAGATAAAACTCTTGTAAATCTTATTTCATTAGCATTCTTATGGGATGGTTTGTAATTTTACTTTGAAGAAATGAATGGAGTTACTCCCATTCAATCATTCATTCATTCACTGAGTACACTCATCAGATACCAATCTCTCTTCTAGATTTTGTCAATATAGAAGGAATGCTATAAAAGCCCATCTCTCATAGAGCTCACATTTGCATATGGGTAAAGAGAAAAATTTATGCCAGGTGGTACTACAAAGCTAAAAAAGCCAGGGTCTGAAGATTAAGAGCAATCCAGAGAGTGTTTTAGAGTGATCAGTAGTTGCCTATCTGACAGGGTTCCATTTGAACAGTGTAAAAGTGGACTGGGTAGATACATAGGGAGAGATTGGTACAGAGAGACTAGGTCCACAGGTGAGGACACTGGGGCATAGAGGTGAAGAGTGCATGCTATAGCATTAGCACTGACATTACTCGAGGAGTGAGCAAGGAAGACGAAAGCAGCACATGCAGTCAGTCAAGTACTAAGGTTAGATTCCACAGGACACTGATGAAAGTTGAAATTGACCCAGAAGGATATGGGAAATACTGGAGGGGTTAAAACAGAAGTGGTCCATGTTATCATTTGCGTTTCTGTGGCAGAGAACTAACAGGATGGAAGGCCAGCTAGTGAGCTAGCACAGCTGTCAACTGAGAGTGACTTGCCAGAGAGGTGCTGATGGAGAGAGTGAGAGGCCGCCAGATGCTAGATATATTAGAAAGTGTGTGGCAGTTTGAAGAAGAAATGTCCCCCATAGGCTCATGTATTTGAATATTTGGTCCCTAGCTGGTGATGCTGTTTGGGAAGGTTATGGAGCCTTTAGGAGGTAGAGGTTGCATGTCACTGGGGATGGAATTTGATGTTTTATAACCTGGCTCTACCTCCAGTTCTGCTTCTCATGTACAGATGAAATAGAATCTCTGCTGCTGGGACAGCCTCACACTCCTGCTGTCATGTCTTTCCCATCATGATGGACTGTATCCCCTCTGGAATTGTAAGCTAAAATAAATCCTTTTTCCTCTGGTCGTGGTATTTTATCACAGGAACATAAAAGTAACTAATGCAAGATGGTAATGAGATTTATGCATGACTTAGACATAAAATATGCAAGAAAGAACACAGAACAATCCACGCCACTGAACTACACAGGGAACGTGGCTCGAGCTCTTCCACAAGAGACACTGTGGGCTGCCAGTCTAGTTCCAGAGGCTCACCAGAAGCCACTTGGCATTCCTGAAGCCCAGCAGTGATGTCCAAACTTAACCTGAGACTTGATCTAATTAATCAAATTTCTAGACACAGTCAAGTTTCTGCTGGGAGGCTTTCCTGGTAAGGGCAAAATCTTCCAAACGACAAGGTCTCTGATTCAGTAATTAGTCTTTCTCATTGTTGAGGATGAAAGGAAATACATAACAAAACATTGCATGGTCCCCAGACCAAGATCCCCTAGCTCCAAGAGACATTCATCTTTACTTAGGGTGTTTGTATATATGGGTAAAGGTTGAATATGAGCATGATACCTGGAATCAAGTTGTAACAGAACTGAGCAGATACAGACAGTATTTCACAGGTGCTTTAGCATCTCAACCCAATCATCGCCTTTCTACATGAGCAGAGAACAAGTCCTGAGATTCTTCTGGCATGAAAATACATATGGCTTCTGAATGTAAAGTGTCATTTTCTAAATAAGAAGAGAAGTCCAAATAAAAGAAGGCTTTTATATTGTGCAGCTGGAAAAGGGTATGGAAAAGATGGCTAGTATACCCTACACTAAGCTGATGGTAAAACCTGAAAATGCTACAACGGGAACCAAAGAACAACAAAGGATGCTAAGGAGGGGACTCTTTGGTCTGTGACTCCAGGATTGGAAGACTAACACAAAAGAAAAGAGTTATCTTGTTTCCTCATCCAAACTGTGCACCCAGATTCTGAACTCCCAACCTTGGCATAGCAGACCACCCGGGCTATTCTTACCCTAGTCAGACTGCAGACCCTCTAACAACAAAGGAGGAACAATCAGAGTCCCTCCAGAAGTGGCTAAGGAAGTGCTTTCCTTCTCTCAGGCCCCATCCACCTTCTTATTCCCTTGAGAGTCACCAAAGCAGGCTGAAGGCCCAGCAAGCAAAAGCCAGTTGCACCAAGCAGCTGGTCCTAAAGGCTCTTGGTCTCCAAGGCCCTGAGACAGTGAAGCAGGGGAGAAATCCCAGAAACTAAGCTAACCCAAGTAATACCACAAAAGGCTCATAAAACTAAAAAGCCAGAACAAACTTTAGCTCATAAAAGATTCGAATATTTCTGCAGCTCAGAATTAATAAAATAAACTGGTCTGTGGCAGGTTTGAGCAGTAAGGCCAATAAAACATTCTCTGTAAAGGTTTTATCTAGAAATTGAGATGTCCAGGAAGGATTGCTAGCAGCAAAAGTCCTTAACCTTAGCTTCATATTTTAAACACAGGCAGATTGAGGTTAAATTGAAATACATGATTTTATTGGTACACAGGAAGCAAGAGACATTGGTCTGTATATAAAGCTCTAAAACAAAATGTGATTTTCAGCTAGGGTTCTGTGGGGGAATACACATAAAAAAAGCTTTCAACTACAATTGAAATATGCTTTTGAGTGACATTTCTGGGTAGCAGACCCCCTAGCATCTGTATTAAGAATGCTTACTTTTGCCAGAGAACTTTTAAATATAAAAACAGATCATTTTACTACACTGTGGTGGATTAAGAGTTCTAGGGATATCTGGAGAAGTGTTAGCCAAGATGAGCAAAGTTCTCAGAACATCCATTTCCAAATCAGGAAACAAAATAAAGTTGGTTTTCAGAAATCAAGCTTGGAAAGAAAGTGGAATGATGGGGTCAAGTATATTGGGGTGGAAAGAGGATGAGTTCAACACTCAAAGAAAATAAAGCCTATAATGAACAGCTGGAGATTAACTGAAGAAATTAAACACCCCATATGGCAATGCCATTCAATATAGTTACCAAATTGTTCCTCTGGCCAACCACACTGAAGACAGAACACCCCCTTAAGTGACCTGTTGCCCAAGAATCAATGGGGAAGAATTGGTTCTTGTGAAAGCCATACTGAAATTCTATGAAGAGCATTTTCCTGGCATTTCCCAGATTTTTTATCAAAACTGATTTTTAATTAATAAAATCTGTTTGGATACATGCCTTTTGCAATGAGCTTTTAAAAAGTATATTTCTATAGCTAGAGAAGTATCTAAGCTATGAAATCAAACCACATGGACGTCAGTGGATGGGTAGGTAAAGAAAATATGGTATAGATACACAAAAGATAATTCTTTAACATAAAGAAAATAAAATCCTGTCATTTGCAGTAGAATGGGTAGAACTGGAAGGCTTTGTGTCAAGTGAAATTTACCAGATACAGAAACTCATGCTGCCTGCATTCTCTCATATGCAGAATCTAAAATCAGTTGATCCGAATGTAGTACATTAGTACGTGAGTACCAGAGATTGGAAAGGAGGAGAGCATGAGAAAAAGGAAGAGGAATCCAACTAGTATGTACTACATGTGTATGGGACCGTATCACACTGAACCACATTAATATGAACAATTTGTACATGCTAATCAAAAAGTAATACATTGAAAATTTTTTAGTTAACCATTTTGGGGATTGGACTCAGGACCTTGTGCATGTTAGGTAAGATCTCTACCACTGAGCTATGTCCCCAGCTCCAAGTAACACACTCTTTTAAAAAGGGGATTATTAGCCGGGTGTGGTGGCGCACGCTTTAATCTCAGCACTCGGGAGGCAGAGGAGGCGGATCTCTGAGTTCAAGGCCAGCCTGGTCTACATAGTGAGTTTCAGGACAGCTGGGGCTACAGGGAGATCCTGTCTCAAAAAGACCAAAAAGGTGTGTGGGGGGTAGTGTTTCAATCAATAAAAGTCTAAAGACCACAAAATCTGCAAGGTTTGAAAGCTTTGTCAACTACCAAAAAAGCAGCTTGGAATTGTGCAGCGGATTGTTCCATGGAGTATTACAAAGATACTGTGATTTCTGCTGGGCCACCTACAGGATTTCCTGTAAGCATTTATGTTTTAATGCTTTTGTTTTGTTTTGTTTTGTTTTGTTTTATTTTGTTTTGTTTTGTTTTGTTTTGGTTTGGTTTAGTTTGAGATAGGATCTCCCTGTAGCCCCAGCTGGCCTGGAACTTGCAATGTAGACCAAGTTGGCCTCCATCTCACCGACACCCACCTGCCTCTGCCTCCCTAGTGCTGGGATTAAAGGCGTGTAACACTGCATACAGCTATTTCTTAATGTTTTTTATATATATTTTAATTTTATTTATTATTTTTATTTTATGTGTACACATGTATTACCTGCATGTAGGTAAGTGCACCCGTGACATGCAATGCCTGCGGAGGTCAGAAGAGGCTGTCGGATCCCCTGGGACTGAAGTTGCAGACAGTTGTTAGCTGCCATGTGGGTGCTGGGATTCAAACCCAGGTCTTCTGCAAGAACAACCAGTGTTCTTAACACTTAATGTGAAATATAGAAAATAAGGCTTTAAATATAAATAATCTCTAGCTTGCTAGGAATTTTGTATTAAAGTAACAGTTTATATAATTTACTGGATAAAGGGTGAATTTAGATATACTTTTTCTGGATTATAAAATCAGTATACATTTTTAAACTTTTTAAAATGCAAAAATGTAGGTGTGCTGGCACACACTTTTAATCCCAGCCCTCAGGAGGCAGAGGCAGGTAGATCTCAGTGAGATAGAGTCCAGCCTGGTCTACATGGTGACTTCCAGGAGAACTGAGACTAGGGAGACCCTGTCAAAAAACAACAGCAACAAAAAACAAAAAAAGGGTGGGGGGAGCTAGAGAGATGGCTCAGTGGTTAGGAGCCTGGCTGCTCTTGCAGAGGACCTAGGTTCAATTCCCAGCACCCACATGGCAGCTAGCAACCATCCATAACTCCAGTTTCAGGGGATCCAACACCCTCCTGTGACCTCCACAGGTACTGCGTGACATGGATGCACTTACACGCATGCAGGCAATACACTGATACACATAAAATAAAAATATTTTTAAATGCAAAAATGTGCAAAAAAGCAAAATTTTAAGTGCATAGTCTCACCATTCATAGTTTGGCATATTAAAAACTGTAAGTACAGTTGAAGTATATTAATAAAGTACATTATTTCCTCTTGTAAATTTTATTTTCCTTTATTATCAAATACTTTTCAATAGATGATTCTGGATGACCCATAAATATACCATAATTGTAATGTCTTTATTAAATATTTAGTTTGCAATCAATTTATCTGTTAAATGTTATATTGAATATCTTTGCAAATAAAAATAGTTTTTGAATCACTAAACATATCTTTCTCATTTTCACTGAATTGGAGTTGCTGGGTCAAGGAAGGACATTATGACTTTAAGGACATGAGTTAACGGAAACACTTTTCACAGGAGTGTGCCAAGTTACAGTTTAATTGCTCATGTGTAAGAATGCTTGCACTGGGGCCTCCTTGAAAAACTGTATTTTTAACAAGTCTCTGAGTAGACTTCTGCTTCCAGCATTGGCTCAAGAGATTGTTTCAGAAAAAACTTCTTGTTGAGAATGATCAGGAAAGCTGCACAAATATATTAAAAAAATAATCTTAAAGACATGAAACCTAATGGAAAAAATATTTGTGGGGGCAAAGATTTAGAAGACGAAACAAAAAAAAATGTAAGTCTATCATTTATAACCTTATATTTGTAACTTTTTTTTTTTGTCTTTTTTGAGATAGTGTCTTCTTGGAGCTCCAGCTGTTCTGGAACTCACTATGTGGACCAGACTGGCCTCGAACTCACAAAGATCCGCCTGCCTCTGCCTCCCCAGTGCTGGGATTAAAGGCATGCGCCACCAGGCTCTTCTTGATGTTGAAAATGAAAAACAGAAGCTAAGATCATGAAACACTAGAAGATATATCAGCAGTCTCATGCTCGGGAGTGTCAAAGCTAGGAGGACCCTGGGAAACATCCTGGGCACTTGCAGATTAAGTGAACTAGAAATACAACACTGTACAAACACTGCACGGCTTGACTGTTTCGATACAATCAGCCACTTGAGCCTAAATGCCTCCCAGAGACAAAAGATCATCTTTAAGAAGATAGCACAATCCAAAGGCACAAATTATGTTTATTGTTCTTTGTACAAAACATCTGACACTAGAGCAGGTGAGATGACTCAGTGGATGAAAGAGCTTGCTGCACAAGCCTGACAAGCTGAGGTCAGTCACCAGGATCCATGGTGGAAGGAGAGAACCACCTCCCAAAAGTTGTTCTCTGACCTCCACATGCACAGTGTGGTACACACACACACACACACCATATATACACAAAAGCAAAGTACAAAATAAATAACACCTACAAAAATGCTGGCAAGGATGTGGAGAAAGAGTGATTTTATTCACTGCTGGTGAGTGTATAACCTGGTACAGCCACTATGGAAATCAGTGTGGAAGTTTTGCAAGAAACTAAAAATAGAGGCTGGAAAGATGACTCGGCAGTTAAGAGGACTGGCTACTCTTGCAGAGGACCCAGGTTTGATTCCCAGCATCCGCATGATAGTTAAAAACTGTCCGTAACTTGATCTCCAACATCCTCCTTGGGCATTGCACAACATGGGTGCACTTACACACATGCAGACAACAGACCTTTACACATGAAATAAAAACAATAAAATATTTTTAACAATAAATTGAAAATAGAACCACTATCCGTTCCAGCTGTACCACTCCTGGGTGTATACCCAGAGGACCCTAAGTCAGCAGGCTACAGAGACACTTGCGGAAAGAAAATAATTTGTCAATGCACATAGAGCATTCTCCTAAATAGTACATATGTTAAACTATAAAATCAATCACAAAAGGGACTGAAATATATGAAGTTCATTCCCCAACCAAAATGGAATAAAACTTGAAATCAACAGGCAAATTCAAGATGTTCATGAACTTACAGAGTTTAAACAAACAAACAAACAAAAACCATTGTGAAGAAAGCATAAGAAAACATAAAAGAAATTAGGAAATATTTAGAGTTGTATGAAAACAAACACAACACATTAACACTTAGGGGGAGCTATGAAGGCAGTACTTAAAGGAAAATTTTAAAAAGAAGAAAGATTTCAACAGCAAAGCTTTTCCTCTAAGGAACTAGATAAACACAAATTAATCCCAACGCAAGCACAAAGAGGGACATAATACATCAGAGTATAAATAAATGAAATGAAATCATTCAGTGGAAAAACAGTCTTTTCAACAAATGGCAAGCTGAGTACACACATGCAGAAAGACAAACTTGGACCTCCACACTGTTTTCACTCAGAGCATATTTGCTCAAAATAAATCAAAGGCTTTTGTGCAAAGCAATTTGAAAAATTTTAATGAAATCATCTTGACCTTGGATTGGACAACGATTTCCTTGAACAATTAGCAAACAAAGAAAATGATGCATTGAGGTTCATCAAAGTTAAGAAATGTTTGTGCATCCAAAGACATTGCTGTGGTTTGGTTGTACTTTGTTTCCTAAAGGTCTGTGTATTGGAAGCTCAGTTGTGTGTGAGATGAAACGTACAAGAGGTAAGGTCCAATGGGTAGTAATTAGGCCACTGGAAGATTGCCCTTGAAGAGATCATTGCCAGGTCTGTGGAGTTACTTCTCACAAAAGTGGACATAAATAAGAGGCGACACAACATGCTTGGCTCCTGCACAGGATTCTTTCTTTCCCTTTATACTCTCGCCAGCATGATGCAAACAGGAAATGATCTGAATAGATATTTCTCCAATGAAGGCGCTACTCAAATGGCCAGTAGGCACATCAAAACATGTTCAGCACCATTAATCATTAAACTAATGAAAATTTTATCAGGATGAGATACCAGTTCATACCCACTAGGATGGCTGCAAGAAAAAAATACAAATAGCAACAAATATTGGCCACTTTGAAGAGAAATTAGAACCTTTGTCATTGTTGGTGAGAATGTAAGTGTGGCTGCTTTGCAAAACAGCTTCACAATCCCTCAGAAAGCTAGGGTGACCCAGCAATTCCAGTCGTAAATCATGCAGATTTTGTGCACTAATATTCATAGAGGCATTGTTCTTAATAGCCAAAACTTAGGTGAAACCCAAATGTCCCTCAGCTAATAGCTTTTTTAGTGGTATGTCCATACATTGCAATATTAGTCAAGTAAAAGGAATGGTATCCTGATACAGTCTAGAAAAAGGAGAATGTTGAAATATGCTGAATCAGACTCCTAACACCACTTGTTAGATTATTCCATTTATACAAATGTCCAGTATTAGATAAATACATGAAGACAAAGTACCTTATGTTAAGGTTCAGATAGCCCCACCTCCACACCAACAGGGCCTCACAAGCCCCTGAGAAAAGGGAACTGAGTTGATAAGCACCCTGGTCTTTGAAGTCAAGAGAAGCAGACTTTTCTCCAGTTTGGCCAACACAGCAGGCTTCCCCTTTGATCTCTAAAGAGGACAGGTTTTAACAGTCCTGCTCTCCCAATTCCCCCCCGGCAACTTAAAAAAAAAAAATACATCTTCCAGCCTCCTGTAGGAAGCAGAAGCCTCCCTCTTTAAAAAGACCCCAGCTCATGACCCAGGCAGACATTTTCCCTGCCCAGAAGGGAATCTGTCCCATGTGCTCCTTTGCTAATCAACTCTATTCTGATGGAGTTATTTTTTTTTAAGACTATTAAATGTTCTTAAGGATTAGAAATTACGTGTCATTTTAATACATTTTTTTCCTTTTTTAATTAGAAGAAGCATTTCATTACAACAGCATTGACATATTCAATAACAATTTCCAGAGTTAAGATACATCTCTTTCAAAATTGGCTGTAAATTTTTAGGTTTACAGTTGAATCGATACAGTTACACAATATTGGACTCCGTATAACCCCTATAAGTCATAAATTAAATGAGGTTTTAAACTTTAAAAAAGATCTCCATTTCATTATTAAAATACACAGTTTCATATAGAAAAATTCTTTTTCAATGCAATTGACATTGGATGTTTGCACATGCATTTCTAATCTCTAAATATCTGATTATTACTAGTCACAGTCGGTTACTTTCTGAGCTCCTTGGCATCTGAGCATGGATATAAAGTCATCAGGTAGATTTGAATGGTAATGTTTTACACATCTACTAATTATTAAGGAGCAAATTTTAATGCTTTGAAGAGGTTTTTTTTTCTTTTTTATTTATTTATATACCCACTTCCCAGGTAGCACCCTCTGATAGCCTCCATCCCTCCACTAGAGCCCTTATACTCTGATATCCCTGCTACTGTCTGCTGTGTTGTCGGCACCCCCAGCCATTCCCCACTACTTGCCCTTCTGGTAAATCTAGTCAGCCTTTCTAGAGGTCTTTGTTTTAGGAGGATCAGCTGTTCTTCATCTAGCGGTAACCAGTTGTCTATACTCCTTTGGATAAGATTGGGGTCTGCTGTTCATTTTCCCTGTTCTATGCTGGGTTACTATCTGGGAATCCCTTTGGCCACCCTGGCCATCAACTCAAAAGAAGGTATCACTTGTCTGGCATTGTTTCTTGTTATGTAGCCTTTAGCTATACATATGGACTCTTATGAAATTATGTTGGCCCAATTAATATTTGGTTATACTTTCCTTTTGGGTGTTTAAGGCCATACAATTTGTCCAGGTAAAACCGATTTATTTTTACTCTTAAGGTCATTTGAGGATCTGTTCCTCGGGGGTCACATGGGCTTGGGAGGAGCCCCTGGCTCCTTTCTTTTACCAGTTCCACCTATGTGAAGATAAGTCAAAGGTCCTGCTCGACCATGGTTGGCTTTGCTTGGAAGCATGGAGGAAATGATTCCTCTGTGTTGATCCTCCTTTTTATAGACTGGACACTGATCAAGTCCATCTGGTAGGGTCTCCTCAGGCTCCTTGATCAAGAGGACAGGTGACCCACCACCATTATAGGACATTTTGAAAGATGCTCATAGTCCCCTGGAACTAGTCGACCTAGGAGGGCAAGGAGTAAAAAGTGTCCTTTATGTCCCTCTGACCAAATTATTATAGAACTCAAAGAATGTCTGTTAAACACCCTAAAAGGTTAGTTCCACCAGTCTGGTATTTTTAATGACTGTGTGTGATGTAGATAAATCTTGGGCAAAGATCAGTTGTTCTCAGATA
>NW_008356676.1:794257-796278 GCF_000622305.1 Nannospalax galili
TTTTTATCCATAGCTCCCTTATTAAGGCCTGTTTCCTACTGTTCTTCTCTTTCAGTTTCTTTCTTTTCCTTTACATCCCTGTTTACTTTCCATTATCCTAGTTCCTGTAGTTCTGTCTGGTTGCATCCTTATTTATCAGAATCTGGTTCTAGGTTCCACATATGAGGGAGAACATATGTCAATTTTTTTTTCTGAGTCTGTTATTTCATTTAGAATAACAGTTTCTAGTTCCATCCATTTACCTGCAAATTTCATGATTTCATCTTTCTTTACTGCTGAGTAAAACTCCATCAAACACCCCCCATCTCTCACCCTCCCCAATGAATTCTTGACATATTCTTTGATAATTATGGTACTGTATAATACACTGGATCCATTTAGTGGTGCTTGTGTGTCTATGTCCTTAGGGCTGCCCACTTGTGGGTTAGGCAGCCTCTCATGGTGCTAGTCCCTGGGCAAAACTGATTTTCCATCCCCTTTGCAGTAGATGGATGTACCCATCTTGAGGTGGGACCTTATGGAATTTTCCCCATCCAAATTGGTTCATCAATTGGTTTTGTCATCATGCAGATGTTGTTAGGCTACCATATTGTGGCGATTTCATGGGTGTAGATTCCCTGTCATGACTGGAATCTAGAAGGGGTCTTGTCCCTGTGGCACATAACGAGATGCATAAGACATTTTTATAGAAACAAAGTCAGTCATGTTTGTTGTGTTTTTACTCTGAAGGAGTCCCAGTGAATCTAATTCTGGTGACACATCTAAAGAAGATGAGTCCAGAGTTCATATCAAGGTAAAATCCTCATATCTCAGATTGGTTTTCTTAATTTGTTATTGGGGTAAAAATTGTATGGCAGCAATTTCTTCCTAGAAACAGATTTTTTAGTTCAATGAGGTCCCACTTGTTAATTCTTGCCCTTGTTTCCTGAGCAATTGATGTCTGGTTTAGAAAATCCTTTCCTACGTCTATATATTGTAGGTTTTTTACCAATGTTTTCTTCTAATAGTTTCAGAGTTTCAGGCTTTACATTGAAGTCTTTGAGCCATTTGGATTTGAGTTTTGTGCAGGGTGAAAGATAGGGGTTTAGTTTCATTCTTCTACAAGTGGAGATCTAGTTTTGCCAGCACCATTTGCTGAACATGCTGTCTTTCCTCCAGGTAATGTTCTTGGCCCCTTTGTCAAATATCAGGAGGATGAAATTGCATTTGCTCATATTTAGGTCTTCAATTTTGTTCCATTGGTCTATGGGTCTATTTTTGTGCCAGTATCATGTTGTTTTTGTAACTATAGCTCTGTAATACAGCTTGAAATCTGGTATAGTAATCCCCCCGGCATTGCTCTTAGTGCTCAGGGTTGTTTTGGCTATGCCGGGTCTTTTGTGGTTCCATAGGAATCTTAGGATAGTTTTTTCCAATTCTGTGAAAAATGTCATGGGGATTTTGATTGGCATTGCATTGAATCTATATATGACTCTTGGTAGGATGGTCATTTTCACAATATTAATTCTTCCAATCCATGAGCATGGGAGGTCCTTCCATCTTCTGATGTCTTCCTCAATCTCTTTCTTTAAAGATTTAAATTTTTCATACTAGAGCTCTTTAATGTCTTTGGTCAGGTTTACTCTGAGATGATGTTTTTTGTTTTTTGTTTTTTGTTTTCTTGCAGCTATTGTGAAGGGGAGTGTTTCCATGTGCTCTTTCTCTGATTGCTTGTTATTGGTATATAGAAAGGCTTTTGTAGGTTAATTTTGTAACCTGCCACTTTACTGAACATGTTAATTTCTAGGAGTTTTCGGGTGGAATTTTTGGCATCCCTTAGATATAATATCATCTGCAAAAAGGCATAATTTGATCTCTTCTTTTCCAATTATTACTCCTTTATAATTTCCTGCTCTTGTCTTACTGCTCTTGCAAGCATTTCAAGTACTATGTTAAAGAGAAGTGGGGATAGTGGACAGCCTTGTCTGGTTCCTGATTTCAATGGGAATGCTTCCAGTTTTTCCTCCATTTAAAATGATGTC
>NW_008356676.1:797152-797926 GCF_000622305.1 Nannospalax galili
TTATTATTTTTATTTTATGTGTATGAGTGTTATGCCTGCATGTAGGTAAGTGCACCTGTGTTGTGCAATGCTCGTGGAGGACAGAAGAGACTGTTGGACCCCCTGGAACTGGAGTTACAGAGAGTTGTTAGCTGCCATGTTGGTGCTGGGATTCGAACCTGGGTCTTCTGCAAGACCAGTCAGTATTCTTAACCACTGAGCCAGCTCTCCAGCCCCTTAATTTTTTAATGTAGGTGTGTAGAGCTATAAACTTCCCTCTTAGGACCGCTTTCAGCACGTCCCAGAGGTTTTGTCGTGTTGTATTGTCCTTTTCATTTAATTTCAGGAATACTTTTATTTCTTTCTTAATTTCTCTTTTGACCCATTCATCATTCAGGAGTGTGTTGTTTAATCTCCATGTGTTCATGTGGTGATTAGGGCTTCTTCGGGTGTTGATTGTTATGTTTTATTGCATTGTGGTCTGATAGAATGCATGGAATTATTTCAGTCTTTTTCCATTTGTTGAGATTTGTTTTGTGCCCCAGTATATGGTCTATTTTGGAGAAGATTTCCATGGGGTGCTGAGGAGAAAGTATGTCCTTTGGTGCTTGGGTGGAATACTTGGTAGATGTCTGTTAAGTCCATTTGATATAAGGTATTGTTTAATTCAGATGTCTCTCTGTTAACTCTCTGCCCTGTTGACTTATCTAATGGAGACAGTGGGGTATTGAATTCACCTACTATTAATAATGAGTTGGGGTTAATCTGGGTCTTAAAGTCCTGTAGTATTGTTTT
>NW_008356676.1:799242-854116 GCF_000622305.1 Nannospalax galili
GGGTTCTCATTGTACTCCTCTAGAGTACTATTGGTATTTGGTGGGGATATGTTATTTTGGTTTTTCATGTTATTATTTTTTCTCTGTGATTTTGACATGTGAGTTTCTTTTGTAGTTTCTGATTCTTGTGTGAAACTCAGGCCTTCAAGTTTAGGTCTGCTTCATTTTGTGAACTTTATGTGTCTCTGTGGTTTATGTTTTGAGCATGAAAAGCTGGTTCATTTTATCTGTGTCCTTGTGCTTTCTCCTGATCAATAGGCTACTTTATCTACGACCTTAGTGATTGCCTGAGACTCTGGAGAGCGAGATTGGGGAGCAGCTGCTGATGTGTGTGGCGTTTCTTCTTGGATGAGGCAAGTATTCATTTTGTGAACTTTATGTGTCTCTGTGGTTTATGTTTTGAGCATGAAAAGCTGGTTCATTTTATCTGTGTCCTTGTGCTTTCTCCTGATCAATAGGCTACTTTATCTACGACCTTAGTGATTGCCTGAGACTCTGGAGAGCGAGATTGGGGAGCAGCTGCTGATGTGTGTGGCGTTTCTTCTTGGATGAGGCAAGTATTCCGAAATTAAATTGTGATTATTGCCATACCTTGTGAACATACTAAAAACAATTATGTAACTTTTAAAGTGAATTTTATGGTATGTAAATTACATATCAAACATATATATTAAGATAATTATTGAAGACCCTGTAATTCTTCACTAAAGCAATCATAACTAGTGTTTTCAATCATTCTTCAGACCATCAACTGAAACCTCTACACAGTGCTGCCTACTTTTCTATGGGGACAAACATAAAATTAAAGCTGAAGCAGCCAAAGAGCACAGCACAGGTCTAATCACTATGAAATAGAATGGGCCTGGCCACCTACAGTTTCAGACTCTCCATTTCTACAAATTAGCTGAAGATCGTATCATATAAATGCAGCATGTTAACTCACGTTAATTTTGCTTTCATGCTAAAAACTTGGAACTCGATATCATCTATTCCATATCTGTAAGATGGGCTATTTACTTTTGCTTTTGGACCATTAATTCAAGTTTTCTAATTTTTTTTCAGATTTGCACGTGTGCCAGTTCAGCCTGACAGGACTGTAACCATCTTGAGTTGTAATCAACATGGCTTCCCCAGAATACCCTTATTTACATGGGGGAATGCAGGTGTGTGTGTGTGTGTATGTGTGTGTGTGTGTGCACATGCATATGGAAATGCATGTGTGTGGAGGTCAGAGGTCAAAGTTTGGTGTTTTTCTCAATCACTCTCTACTGTTTGAGCAGGGTCTCTTGCTGAACCTGGAACTCACTGATTTGGTTAGACTGACTGGTCAGCAAGATCCTCATATCCTAACCTCCCCAGGATTTGGATTACAGGACACTGCCATGACCAGCTTTTTACCTGGGTGCTGGGGATCTGAACTCAGCTCCTCAAGCTTGTGCAGCAAACACTTTACTGACTATTCTAGTTTGGTTTCTGTTGCTGTGATAAACACCAAGATCAAAAGCAACTCGGGGAGGAAAGGGTTTATTTTTCTTCACTTCTATGTCATAGTCCATTATTGAGGGAACTCAGGGCAGAAACTCAAGCAGAAGCTTGAAGTGGAAACCATGGAGGAATGTTGCCTACTGACTTGCTCCCCCTGGCTAGTTCAGTCACTTTTCTTATATAGCCCATGCCCACCTGTCCAGGGGCTGGGCCCTCCTGCATTAATCAGCAATCAAGAAAATGCCCCCCCCCAGACATGTTCAAAGGCCAAAGGCCAATCTGATGGAGGAAATTCCTCAACTGATGTTCCCTCTTCCCAGATGAACAATAGTTTGTGTCAAATTGACAAAAACTAACCAGCACATCAATTGAGCATCTGCCCAGCCCCTTTAGTCAATTTTCCCTATGCAGTTTCTCAGCAACTTATAAAGATACAATACCAAAGAGGGTCATGTAGAGCTAGACAAGGGCTCCAAGGATGTGTCTGACTCTTTACGATTAACGAGACAAACCAAGTACATTCATCCAGTATGAAATCAATTTGTCTTATTCCACATATATGTTTGTATGCCCCTCTATCTGATCCAAATTGTGGGGGGCTGACTGCCCTTGCTCCTGCTTAGGACCACACTTCTATCCATAAGTCCCCCAGTAAATTGTGCTCTGGCAATCCTAAATCTACTTGTCTCTCCTCAGTCTTATAGCACCTTGGCCAGTCTCTATACTCCAGACCCAAGTTGTCTTGGAGCACCATGTTAGCAGGAAAACTAGCAGGAATACCTCATGTACCTATCAGTTTCCAATTTGATCACCACATTCCCAGTGTCTATATCAGATCAGGCAGGAAACAGAATCTGTTCATCTACCACCACAGCCCTTTCTTCAAGTAATCAGACAGTTTATTAATTAGCACCCTTTCAAAATCCTTAGGTGCAGGCTATGCAGTTATCCCCAGTGAACTGTCACATCTCCATGACTTAAAAGACAATTTAATTCCTGTTTATTGTAGGCAGGGTGACTCTGGCCAGTTTTCCTTTAAGCAGTACCAAGGAACTGCTGTTGCCATAGAATGGCTCCACCCTGTATAAGGACAGAGGATGAAGAGAATGCGCTTAGACTCTCATAGGATGGTCTAGGTCTGAAACTGATCTATAGCACTTTGACAAACATCCTAAGGGCCTTGCTAGCCATAAACCCAAATTAAGTGCTTCATAATTTAGCCTTCCTATATATCTAGAAAGATGAATTAACATTTATCAACATTTGGCTATATTTTCTTTCTTTCTTTCTTTTTTTTTTTTTTGAGACATGGTCTCCTTGTAGCCACAGCTGGCTGGGAACTCACTCTGTAGACCAGACTGGCCTCGAACTCACAGAGATCCAACTGCCTCTGCCTTCCAAGTGCTGTTATTAAAGATATGTGCCACCACACTTGGCCTTGGCTATAGTTTCTTTTATAAAACAACACTTCAATCTTCCAAAGTTGGTAATGGCAGGAGACTTCATGAGACAGAAGTGGTACATGAAACTTAAAGATTTATTCTTTCATAGTTTTTAATTTATGTGTATGTATGTATGTGTATGTGTGTGTTATATGTGTGTATACATATATGTGGTATACATGGCCTTGTGTGCATGTGGAAGCCAGAGGAGGATGTCGGGGTCCAGTGTTTATACATGTGTGTGCTGGTATACATGGCCTTGTGTGCATGTGGAAGCCAGAGGAGGATGTCGGGGTCCCTACTCTATTACTCTCCTTATTCATTTGAGACAAGGTCTCTCACTGAACCTGAAGCTAGAATGGTACCCAGCAATCCCTAGCAATTTTTCTATCTCTGCTCTCCATAGCACCGGAGTTATAGCACACATAGGCACAGATAGCTTTTTTAAAAAACATGCTAGGGATTTGAACTCAAATCCTTAGGTGTGTGCAACAAGTGCTTCTACCTGCTGAGCCATCTCTGCAGCCCCATGAAGTTTAATTCTTTTTTCCTTTCTTTGTATCTCTTTAATTTACATCTCTGCATCAGCTTCCAGACATCTGAGGCTGCTGTAGGCTCTTAAATGCACCCACTAAAGAGAGACTGAACTTTCTGCCAACTTAACGATGCAGAAAATGATGTTACTTGCCAATAGAGTTAAATGAAAAAGACCAACTTGTTTCTTCCTCAGCCCCAACATATGGGAATATTCCTTTGGTGATGACCTGCTCAGGGCTGTTGCTGCCTCCAGGCAACAAAGCTCAATATGATCCCATGCTGACCCTCTGAGATGCTCTCACATCTATTCCAAGCAGAATCAAACACCTGGATATTTTGTCCAAAATATTGTGAGAGCTTTTGCTTTATAAATGACCTCCTTTCTAGGAATATGATACCTAGAAAGATCTTTTTGAGAGGAGACTCCAGCCCCAACCTTAACCCAAGGAGCATTGACCTATATAATGGCAACAAGAAAATCATAAGAGAGTATCATATGTCCAACCTACAGGTGGGTGAGATGAATCTAGGGCAGTTCTTTGTCTTATGGAAACTATCCTAACAACTAACATGCACTAATTCACCCAATGCCAGTGCACCTAAAAAAGTGACCCCACCATTTCCCAAATGGAATTGTCCTCTGGGATACACAGTTGAGACTCACTAAGGCATTGTATGTGAACCTGTCCAAATTTGGCCCTTCAAATCATCAATAGTTCATCACTCAGTATCATGCACTTTAAAAGGAAATGAGTCTATTGGGCTTCGTGTATCAAGAAGGATCTCACACTCCAGAATGCCCCTTCATTTTGCTTTCTGCTTTCAAGGCAAAATTACATTTGGCTGGTGATAGACGAGCTAATAGAGTACTCTTAAAGTGTGACTTGATGCTTCTCTGATCCCTTTTTTACTTAGTACTTGTTTTCTAGGATAGATAATAGGAATCAAGTCCTGACATCCTACAAACAAGCCTCTCCCACAATGTATTCTCTAAAAACCAGCCTGAATAAGCAACCTTCTCCCAGAGCCCCCTTCTGTCCTCCAGGCCAACTCCTTACTGGACAGTATCCCCAAGGTTCTTCTCTCAGATGCTGGTTCACTCTCTAAAGCCTTTTCAAAAAGCAAGGCACCTTTAATATTGTTAAAATCAATTGATTTGGTGGGGCCAGTGAGATGGCTCAGTGGGTAAAGGCACTTGAATCCAAGACTGACGTCCTGAGTTTGATCCCCTGGACCCGCATAGTGGAAGGAGAGAATCAACTCCTACCAGTTATCCGACCTTCACAGGTGTGCTCTGACAGGTGTGTCTTCCCCTAACACATAAATAAATGTAATTAAAAATTTTTAATGTTAATTGATTTGATGATGGTTACTATTCAGTAATTAAGTTAGTAACATTTAGGAATTAAAACATTCTTATAGCCAAGGTAGAGTAACCTGGACAAATGTTGTCTGATTCATATATTTATAAAAATTTTCCTAAACTCAAATAATTTTCTGTAAGACCCACCTTTCCCTTTCCTAAGTGAGAACAACATGATAATCATAGCAATATTATGGGATATGAGGACTGCTTTTCATCTAGTATCAATCACCGCTCACATGAGCATACCAAACTCTATTGTTCCACCAGGATGAGCAAGCTTGTCAAATGTCAGGCTGACATCCACATGTGCTCATGTGGCATTCTCCTAATCTAGCTCATATATTAACTTTTTCCAAGAACAATCTAAGCAAGTTCATATTGAAAATATGAAAGCTCTTTCAAATTTGAATGTACATAGGGAAGAAAAATAACCAGACACAGCTTTCATATGCTCCTGAAAAAGTCTTTATACAGCCATGTATCACTGAGAGCACATTCTGAGAAATCTTTAGGTGATTCATTATTGTGAAAAATCATAATGTGTACTTATAGAAATCTATATGGTATAGCCTATCACACATCTATAGATTAGATAAGATGATAGATAGATAGATGACCGATAGATAGAAGATAGATGAACAGATCATTAGATAGAAAATAAACAGATGCCTATGCCATGCATACAAGTCTTTTTCTTCTAGAGTCAATGAACAAAACAACTGGTGATTAAATTAAACTCAAGAGAAAATAATGTAATAAGAGATTCAGTAAAATAGCTGTGCAGGCTGCCAATGGCATGATATGGTATATTTCTTTATAGGAAAATTAATAAGTAAAAGGATGCTATAATAGAAATTATAATATAGTAAATTCATAAACTCATACTATGTGTTTGTTATTGCTATTTAGTATTACATCCTGTATTAATTGTAATTGCTATAATTATATATGGGCTGGTAGCTATATGTCAGCAGTATCACCACAAGCACACGAATAATATGTCACACTCTGATACCCCCAGATAATAAGTGCTTTCCTTCTCCATTATAATCTTTGAGACCATTACACATGCAGTTCCATACTGAGCGAAATACCACTGCATACTTTTAATTGCTATCATCTTTGTGGAAGTGGACAAAGGCCTGTCTTTGGTGTCAGGAGATAATGTTGAGCTCTGCCTTGTTCATTGGTTGACCTTGGCAAAGTTATTTAATTTTTTCTGTATCTCTAAAAATCCTAAGAATGCTTTCATTCTCTTTAGGTTCTAAGTAGAAAAATAAAATCTCCTTAAATAATAGCCACTTGACTTTAGTGCAAAGGATTACTCGCTCAGGCAATGAAGGCTCTAGGACTCCAAAAGACAGAAAGGTAAAGCAGAGCTTTTAACAGGGAGCCATACCAACCTTCAGAAGGAGAACAAAGAGGAAGCAGAGCTCTGGAGTCCTGAACAGGCCTGTCAGGTGGGTGGAAGAGTTCCCTGACAGGAGCCACTTGCTGCTAGTGGGGCGGCCCCTTCTAACCAGGGCTTCCCATTGGCCAACCCAACTGGAAACCAGATAACAAGGTGGCAGGGCCTGCAGGGTCGGGTTCTTAGTCATACATGGCAGAAAGCAGTGAAGAATAAATCACCATTATATGGTTACTATGACTATTAATATAAACCAGAAAATATACAGAAAAGGCCTTTGTAAACTGCAGAGCTCCAGAAAAGATGATCTTGTACTAATTTATGAGATGCATTTCCTGCAAACATCAGGGACTTTTCTTCTCTGATCTTCTGTAACATTTTGTCCTTACTTCTCTTCTACTTTATACTTTCTGTCTGATCTCTGGTTTTTAAGTACATGTCAGATCTTTCCCTGGGTGCCTTTGATCTCCAAGGCCAAGTCCATCTCTGATTCATCTTCTTCATACACCTTACTGTATATATCCTGTAATTGATATTTAGCAAGTATTGGACAGAAGAAGGGAAGCAAACAAACAAACAAAAGAACAGAAGACACAGAGGGAAAGAAATGGAATTCCTGGGTTTAAACCAACTTCTAAAATGTGGCTCCTGTCCTAAGCAGTAAAGGCGACTGGGAAGAAAATTCTGTTTAGGGGACAAACTCAAGCATCACAGGATGTTCAGCAGTCCCAAGCCCCATCTCTGCTGAGGATGCTGATGTACCCCATGACACCTGGCCTTAGGACAAGCTTAGGCATCCTTCCTCCCATGCTCTAACCATCACAATTTTTTTCTTGCTTTATGTAATTTTATGATGAAATTCGTCATTGCCATGTCTGTTTAGGGAAAGAATGGCTAAATAAAGTAAAATTGTTCTCAATATCCATTACCAACATACAATTCAAGGAAAGTAAAGAGATCCAAAGGAAATTAGAGGAGATGAACATTGTCATAAGGAAACCACTCATCTCAGGGGGGAAAACAATCCTTTGCTCTACTAAGACAGGGCTACTTGCTGATTCAATCAGCAAATCTACTGACAGTCATCATGTGCCAAGCACTGCGTTAGATGCTATGTATGTGGCTTAAGTAGAAAACAAGACTGTCTTTGTGGGCTTCATATTCTAATGATGGAGTCTGAGAAGTAATCAATGTAATGGGGATCAGGACACATCATCCCAAAATATTTTAAGCTGGAAGAATTTAAGAAAACTTCAGGACTGGTGAGATGGCTCAGCGGGTAAAGGTACTTACCACCAAGCCTGACTGCCTGTGTTTGATCCCTGGAACCACGTCCACAAGTTGTCCTCTGATATCCACTCACATATTGTGGCAAGTATGTGCATGTAAACACATACACACACACACATTTTGAAAAGAAAGAAAAACTCAGAATGAACAAGGTCCCTGCCACCTGTCCTTACCCTTCTTCCCTGAAACAGGTCAGCAGACCTGGGAAGGATTTCCTGGCCTTCCTGTAAAGAAAGTCCCAAGAACCTCCTGTGAGAGGTGACCTTCTTATAGGAAAGGAGTATCTTTCTCCCCAAAGACAGACTTGAAGAAGAATTTAGATAAATAGGCCTTGCTAATTTCCCCTGGTTTATTACTAGAAGAACATATTTTTGCTTTATCACACTTCTCTATGATGGTCTACTTTTCATCAAGTCTACTACAAAAAATTTAGTTTAGCGTGTTCTTTGCATCTTCGTTTCCTTAGGGAAGCTCCTGTCACATCAGACATCTAGTAAACATGCTTTGTTTTCTTTTGCTTGTTTCAATCTGAGCCTAAAATGGAGAGAATATATATATTTTTGTTTTCACAGAACAAGGTACTGGAGTGTAACTCAGTGGTACAGCCGTTGCTTAGCACGCATAAGGCCCTGAATTTAATCTCCAGCACCAAAAAGAAAACACAACAGTCCTTGGGTTAAAAGCTGACAGCATCAAAGCATCTTGGGGACACTCCTTAGTTTGTTCCATTTCTGTAACTATTCAGGAACAGTTTGAAACAGTATGGGCAATGAGTGGTCCAAGCTGTGGATTTCTGGTGACTTCCATCACAGTTAAGGCATGGTCTCTGAAAGGTGGGAAAAGCATGATGCTACTAAGTTGCCAGAGTTGGTAATGTCCTGAGTGATAACCGCAGGTTCAGTTATGGCCCTTGACTTAAGGGACCCAGAGCCACAGGCAGCTGCTGCTAGAGTACACAGTGATTTTATGACGTAACAAGATGATCCAGGTTTGTCTTCCCCACTAGGCCAGCTGACACATTCGCCTCTTTGTAGTTTAATGGTGCAGTTGCTATTGCTGCTTTCCAAACTGAAATATCACATGGATATACAAATGTGTGCACAAAATATTTGTGGCTTCTTCCTATAACTGAGTGTTGGTGCAAACACTTCTGCTGAATGCATTCTCCTGTTCTCCTCTCTCACCGTAACCTCAATTTGCTAAGATGTAGGGGGTCCAGGGAAGGAAACATGATCCTGTAAAGATGTATAAGAAAAACACACACTGTGAATTAGCCCTTAAAAATGAAAAGGCTGTGTACTGGAAATGCTTAAATCTTTGTTCAAATTACAAATTCTTCCTGCTTGAGCTGCAGATGCCCAGTATGATTCATCAGAGGCTTGCTTCTGCTTGGGCTGTAGACATGCTGAGAAATGACCCAATAATCCCAGGGGAAGACAAGCCTATCCTTTCTCTGAATTTCTAGAAATCCAATACGTGTCTCTGCCGAGACAAGACAACTGTAATATCTTGTCATGGTGGCCCCTGGGTCAGGAGTTTCCAGCCCAGGGCTCAGGATCAATATATGCCACACCAATGACCTTGTCTATGGATTGATCCTTGTCCTTGTGGAGCCTTAGGAACAACACCGAGCCACATAAAGTAGAGCCACATTTACACAAAGGCATGTACCTGCATGTGTCAGTCCTGTGGTATTAGGCTCTTACCTTCAAACCCTCCAGGTATAAACAGAAAAGGAAATGTATCCTAATGGAATGAAAAAGACTTTGAAAATATCTTGTAAACTATTGAGTTCTTTTTAGGACTAGAACTATCTTTTAAAAAACACTACTTGGTCAAGATGTCCTGTAAATGTGGTGAGTCACCTGTCCTCTTGTTTGGGGAGGCCATGGAGACCCCACAAGATGGACTTGAACCAGTGTCTAGTCTACAAAGAAGAGAGTCAACTCAGAGGAAACATCTCATTCATGATTCCAAGTGAAGCCAGACATGGTCGAGCAGGACCTTTGATTTATGTTTACATAGAGGGAACTGGTAAAAGAAAGGAGCCAGGAGCTCCTCCCAAGCCCGTATGACCCCTCAGGAACAGATCCTCTAATGACCTTAAATGTAAAAATAAATTGATTTATTTGGACCAACTGTATGGTCTTAAACACCCAAAAGGAAAATATAACCAAAGAGTAAAGTCATCAGTATATTTCTTTAAGAGTTCAAGGGATTACACTTCCCAGACTTTAGGCTTAAGTCTAGTTCAAGGCCAGCCTGGTCTACAAAGTGATTTCCAAGCCAGCTGGGGCTACAGGGAGACCCTGTCTCAAAAAGACCAAAAAAAAAAAAAAAAAGCTTTTTAGAAAATTTTTTCTCATTGATGTTTTTGTTCCTAACCAGAAAGTGCTGCTCAGATGTAAGAGTTCAAGTCTTGGTCTCCAATACTGCAGTGCCCACCTGTAGTTAAGGGAGACAACCAGCTATTCTAAAATGATGGATAAATTTGTTTCCTCCCCCTATCTGGAACCCTTTGAGAGGGAATGACACTGATTCTAACCACTCCAACAGCTATCAAAATACCTGAAAGCAAATCTTGAATCCATCACTCTAGAGTTCAGCCGTGGAAGACAAAAGAAAATTGAGGAGGAACGCAATAGAGGGATGCTTTTGGAAGCCCTTGTCAAGAAGTTCCAGTGGACTCTCACATGAACATTTGAAAATTGTCCTGTTCTTTTTTCAGTTCCCTGTCTAGAACTTGTAATGTTAATTACTCTTGCCTGTATTTCTCCTTCACATCTCGTAGTCACCATTCAAAGACTTTCTTTTCCTCCTTGAGATAAGAGTTATGCAATTTGGGAGCCTTTTAGATAGACCCACTGAGGGGTACTCCAATTGCCTCACCCTGCATCCCTGTTCAGCATGGAAGAAGGCAGAGCGGTCTGCATCCCTATTCTGTACTGGCAATTTGGGTAACTTCTTCAGAGGATGGTGTGATAAGAATATGAGGCAGGAATTGGCCAGGCAGTTAGGATAAAAAGACCCCAAAGAAAAGTAGCCGGTTTCTTGGCTAAAAGTCAAAATGTCCTTGGGATTGTTAGCAACATACACTGTTCCAAAGGCCAAAAATGTCAAAAGTATTTGGGAGCTTATATCTAGTCCTTAAAAGAGTTTAGGGTTACCTCTTCAGCGGGGGAATGTTAGAGTAGCAAAAAGCCCCATAAAAATAAATGAAAGAAGAAAAAGAAAAACAACAACCACAAAAAAGCACTACTTGGAATTTTTGATGTAGAAGGATAAATTTCCAAGGACTAGTTAGGGATGGTGCTGTTCTAGTTAGTGTCTATGCTGTGATAAAACACTGACCAAAAAAAAAAAATGAGGAAGAAAGGGTTTATTTCAGCTTACAGCTCCCAGGTCACAATTCATCACTGAGGGAAGTCAGAGCAGAACCCGGAGGCAGGAACTGAAGCACAGACCCTGGCGGAACCCTGCTTACTGGCTTTTTCCTCAGGTTTGCTCAGCTACTTTTCTTCTACTGCTCAGGCCCACCTGCCCAGGGATGGCACTGCCCACAGCGGGCTGGGCCCTCCTACATCAATTAGTAATCAAGAGAATGCTCCACATACATGGCCACAGGCCGATCTGATGGAAGAAATTAACTGAGGGTCTCTTTTCCCAGGTGTGTCAAACTGACAACCACCATCAGCCACCGCAGTAGGGCTGAGAGGAAGAGGCAAGAGGAGCACTGATATTTTGAGGCCAACCTGGTCTACATAGTGAGCGCCAGGTCAGTGGGGCTATATAGAAAGATTCTAACTCAAAACAACAACAATGTCCCAAGGACTTTGCACTAAGGGAAATAGAGAAAAGATAAGAAAACTGGCAATCAGGGAAGAGGGTAGGAGGGTAGGGAATCTGGAGTCCAAAGTACTTGATGTTTTAAATATAAATCTTCATTATGTAATACTGCACTATAAATTCCCTGTATTGATACAAAGATAGTTCAACATACACAAATAAAAACCCATAATCTAGGGGCTAGAGCAATAGCTCAGCGGTTGGGAGTGCTGACTGATCTTGCAGAGGACCCGGGTTCAATACCCAGTAGGCACATGGCAGCTAACAACCATCCATAACTCCAGTTCCAAGAGATCCAATGCCCTCTTCTGACCTCTCCAGGCATTGCACCACATGGGTGCACTTAAACACATGCAGGTAGTATACGCATACAAATAAAAAATAAATAAATTATTTTTAAATGTAATCTAGCATATAAAATAGATTCAGGGATGGAAGTCACATGATCATCACAATAGATGAAGAAAAGGCCTATGGCAAAGCTCAACATTCCTTCATGATGAAAGCTCTGAAGAATCTAGAATCTGAGTAAACATATCTCAATGTGATACAGGTTACATACGATAAACTCTAAAGACAACAATATACCAGATGGGAAAAAGCTAAAAGCATTTTTTTTTCTAAAATCAGAAACAAGCGTAGGTGTCACCGCTCCATGCTTATTCAAAATGGTGCTTGCAGTCTTAGAGTAACAAGGAAAGAAAAGGGAATGTGAAAAGAAAGTCAAATTATCCATATTTGTACATGAAATAATGCTTCACTTAAAAGACCTTAAAGACTCTGCCAGAAAAACTTGTTTGGGCTGATAAATAGTTCTGGGAGAGTAGCATAATTAAAAAGTCAGCATATAAAATCAATAACCAATAATGAACATGCTGAGAAAGAAACCAAGAAAAAAATCCCATTCAAAATAGTTTCAAACAATAAAATAAAGTACCTAGGAAAAATCTCACCAACAAGACAAAAGCCCTGAAATAAAAATGTTAGGGGCTGGAGAGATGGCTCAGTGGTTAAGAGCACTGGCTGCTCTCGCAGAGGACCTGGGCTTGATTCCCAGTACAGTGTAGTGGCTAACAACGATTCATGACTCCAGTTCCAGAGAAACCCAATGCCCTCTTCTGACTTCCATGGTCATTGCATGACAAAGGTGCACTTACACACACGCAGGCAATACACTCATACACATAAAAATTTTAATATATTAATAAAACATAAAAAAATTAGAACACCAAAGAAAGAGCTTGATGATACTAGAAGATAGAAAGATTTCCTATGCTCATGAATTAACAAAACTAATATTGTAAAAATGGCTTTATTACCAAAAGAGAATTCAATGCAATCCTTATCAAAATTCCATGAAATTGTTCACAGAAATAGAAAAGAAAATCCAAAAATTCAGTTAGACACAGAAAAGACCACAAATAATGAAAGTTAAAGGAAAGAACAATGCTGGGGTTATCAAAACACCTGATATCAAACTACATCACAGAGCCATAGTAACAAAGACAGCATAGTGGGAAGACAAAAACAGAAAACACAAATCAGTAGAACAGAGGACCCAGAAATAAGCCCCTGTAGCTACAGCACCTGATTTTTTTTTATAAAAATACCCAAATATATGCATTGGAGAAAAGATAGCATCTTTAATAAATGGTGCTGGCATATCTGGCTAACCACATGTGGAAGAATGAAAACAAGCCCTATCATTCAACACAAAAATGAGTTCAAAATGGTATCAACTTTAATGGAAAACCTGAAACTTTGAAATCAATAGGGAAAATACAGGGAAGTACTTCAAGATAAAGGCACAGACGACATTTAAAGGAGGACTCCAACAGCTCTGGATATAATAGCAAGAATTAACAAATAAGATTGCATGAAATAAATTCTGAACAACAAAGGAAACAGAGTGAAGAGACAGACTAGAGAATGAGAGAAAATTATTGCCAGCTACACATTGAACAGGGGAGTCAGATCTAGAATCTATATGGAACTAAAAAAATTAAGACATCCAAAATCTAGTCAATAAGTGGACAAATGACTAGAACAGAAAGTTCTCAATACAAATGACCAAAAGATATGAAACAGTGTTCAGCATCCTTAGCTATCGGGAAAATGGAAATCAAAACTAAATTAAGATTCCATCTCATGAGCTAGGGAGTTGGGCATGGTGGCACATGCCTTTAATCCCAGCACTTGGGAGGCAGAGACAGAAGGATCTCTGAGTTTGAAGCCAGCCTAGCTTACATAGCAAGTTCCTGGCCAGCTGGGGCTATGGGGAAGGGGGGTCTCAAAAAAAAAAAAAAAAAAAAGATTCCATCTCACCCCAATGAAGAGGGCTAATCATCAGGAAACTGAACAACAACAAACTCTGTAGAGAATGTCGGGGGAAAGGAACATATTGATGGGGAGAATGTAAACTGGTGCAGATACTATGGAGCTGGGAAGCCTCAGTATAGAGGGTCCTCAAAAATTAAACATTGAACTATCATATGATCCAGCTATACCACTCCTGTGTATATACCCAAAGGAATAAAAGTCAACATGCAATAAAAATACCCTTCATAGTCATGTTCATTGCAGCAGTATCCACAATAGCCAAGACATGGAATCATATCAATCAATTTAGATGCCTATCAATGGATACAAAAAATGTGGCATATAGACATAATAGAGTTTTATTCAGCTGTTAAGAACAAAATTTTGGTATTTTATTATGGAAACGGATGCAACTGGAGATCATTATGTTAAGTGAAATAAGGCAGATGTGGAAATACAAATAGCACATAGAGACAGAGATGTAGATTAAACATGATAATAGAAGGGGATTATTTGGCAGGAGGAAGGGGACTGATGGAAGGGGGAGGATAGAACAAGACAGAGAGGATAATGGGGGCAAGAAAAGGCAAATGTTGAATTAATTTTTTCCGATGTGGAATCTAAATTTAAATGCACATCACATCAAAACAGAAGGGGAACTCTTTGCAGAGGGAGGAATGGAAACAAGAGAGGGCACTGGGGTGAATATGAGCAAAGCACAGCAATATACATTTCAAAAATGTCATAATGAAGCCTGTTATTTTGTATAATACCTAAAAATATAATAAATAATTTTCCTCATTGTCCCCAAACTTTAAGAAAGCGTTCTGTATGACCAATTTCATAGGCAACAGGTATTTAGGGAAGGGAAGACAACAGGGTACTGAAACCGGGGTGCCAGAGCAAGGAAGAATCAGAACTTGAGGCAACAAGGAAGTTCTTGGAACTGGCCTCTTTTTGCTTCAGCCAGAATCCACAGCAAGTGAATACTGCAAGAAGCATGAGGGCAACTGACAGGGTCTCTTTATAGGCAGAGGTAACAGCAACATTATGTGCTCACTGTTCTTAAAGCTCTACTTGTTCCTTGAATCAATACCCAGAGTTTCTAAGGATAGTGCTCATGTTCCTTGAAAAGAAGCAGAGAGGTTAAGTCACCTACAGAAGATTAAATAATGAGTAAAAAGAGATCCTAGATAGGCTGTAGACTTTAGGGTCTATAATTTGATCTGCTGTGCTGAGAGCCAATGTCATGAGTCTCAAAACTAAAAAGATTTCAGTTGATATCTGAGTTACATGTGTGTTGTGATTAACAGTTTTCAGACTTGAGCCAGAGCCAAGCTGAGTTCTGATTGTACTGTGAGTTCATCGGAGCTCTTGGAAATCAAACATCAAGTCAGTGCTCACACATGAAGTCTTAGGAAATCAAAGAGCTGAGAGCCCACTGGCATGGCCCTGCATGAAGGGCATATACCATTCTCATTTCTGAGAGCTAGACCAGCACTGTCCAAACCTTGGCAGTCTGACCAGAAGCATTAAAATTGAGACCTTGCGAGACCTCTGGAGACTGCTTGAGAGCACATGACTCAGCCTCTATGGGGTGAGTGATTCTGCTGTCCCCATCCCCCTGTTTGAGATTATCTACAGCCCCTCCCACTGCCCCAGGGCCAGGCTTCCCTACTGGCTAGTAGGAGCCCAGACCTTTGGAGTCTGCCTGAGAGCACCTGATTCCAACCTGACTCAGCCTCTGTAGGGTGAGCTTCCCAAATTCCTCTGTGCCCATCCCCTGCTTTGGGACCATCTGCAGTCCCTCCCACTGCTCTAGGGCGTAGGCTTCCCTGCTGACTAGTAGGGACCAGCTCATTCATCTTCCATCTCGTCTCCTTATACCTTGGCACTATCCATCTGAGACTTCTGAAGTGCTCCTAACTAGCTAGGGCTACTTCACCCTCCTGGAGATCCCCTGAGTAACTAGAGCCATCTGATCCCTCCAGATTCATACCAGAATAACAAGCAACAAAACTCAACACATGCCAATACTCACAATGAATAAGTAATAAGAAAAGCCAAAATAATGTTCCCACCAAACACCACCAGTCCAATAGACAATTTCTACAATAAGAACCCCCTAGAGATAACCCAGGACATAGAATTTAAAAGAACAATCATAAATATAATCAAAGAGTTCAATGAATTTAAAGAGCACACAAACAACTCAAAGAACTAAAAGAAGATAAAGATAAACACATGACTGAATTCACAAAAGAGATAGAAATATTGGAGAAAACTCAAGTGGAAATGAAGAAGGAAGTGAAAAACTCAATAAGCCATATGAAACGCAGGAGAACGTCTCACCAATAGGATGAATGAAATGAAAAACAGAATATTGCCTGGATGATGAAGTTGAAGAATTGGACCACTCAAGCAAAGAACATAAAAAATTAATTTAAAAAAACAGGAATGGTATATGCAGAAAATGTGGAACACCATAAAAGACAAAATTTATGCATCATAGGCATAGAGGAAGGAGAAGAATCTTAGGTAAATGGTACTGACCAGATCTTCAACAGGATTATAGATGAAAAATTTCCAAAAGTAAGGAAAGACATACCCATACAAGTAAAAGCAGCATATAGAACACCAAATAGACAGGACCATAAAAAGAAACTCCCTGTGGCATAGCATAGTAAAACACTAAATTGACAGAACAAAGAGAATACTAAAAGCTGAAAGAGAATAAGAACAAGTCATATATAAAGGAAAATGCATCAGAATTGCAGCTGACTTATCAATGCAAACTATGGAAGCCAGAAGAGCTCGGACCAAAGAGACTGAGGAAGACACCAGGAGATGGAAGGACTTCCCATACTCATGGATTGGAAGAATTAATACTGTAAAAATGACAATCCTACCAAAAGCAATCTACAAATTTGATGCAATCCCTATCAAAATCCCTATGACATTCTTCACAGAAATATATAAAATAATCCTAAAATTCATATGGCATCACAAAAGACCTGGATAACCAAAGCAATCCTAAGCACAAAGTACAATGCTGGGGAGATTACCATACCAGATCTCAAACTACATTACAGAGCTATGGTCTTCAAAACAGCACAGTACTGGCACAAAAAAAGATACATAGATCAATGGAACATACTTGAAGACCCAAACATGAGTGCATGCAATGTCAGTCACCTGATCTTTGACAAAGATGTCAAGAATACACAGTGGAAGAAAGACAGCATCTTCAACAAATGATGCTGGCAAAACTGAATCTCTACCTGTAAAGGAATGAAACTAGACTCGTATCTTTCACCCTGCACAAAATTCAACTCCAAATGGATCAAAGAACTGAATGTGAAACCTGAAACTCTAAAACTGTTAGAAGAAAACATAGGCAGTAACTTATAAGATACAGGTGTAGGAAAGGACTTTCTAAATCAGACATCAGTTGCTCAGGAATTAAGGTCAACAATCAACAAGTGGGACCTCATTAATCTAAAAAGCATCTGTACATCAAAAGAAGCAACCAAGGAAGTGAAGAGAAAATTCAGAGTGGGCAAAAATCTTTACCAGTGACATATCTGGTGGAGGTGTAGTATCCAGAATGTATAAAGAACTCAAAAAACAAAGAATCAAGAAAGCAAGTAGCCCAATTAAAAGATAGAATATGGATCTGAACAGAGAGTGCTCAAAAGAAATAAAGATTATTAAGAAACACCTTTAAAATGTTCAACATCATTAGTAATTAGGAAAATGCAAATTAAAACTGGTTTAAGATTTTATCTTATCCCAGTCAGACTGGCTAAGATCAAGAGAATAAATGATACCAAATGCTGGAGAGGATGTGGGAAAAGGGGAATGCTCATCCACTGCTGGTGGGACTGCAAACTTGTGCAACCCCTACGGAAAGCAGTGTGAACTCTTCAAAAAACTTAAAATGAACCTATCATATGATTCAGTTATATTACTCCTTGGCATGTATCCAAAGGCATGTATACTGGAGAGATACTTGTACATCCATGTTTGTTGCTGCTCTTTTCACTATAGCTAAGAAATGAGAGCAACCTAAGTGTTCCTCAACTGACAAGTGGTTAATGAAAATGTGGTACATTTATACAATGGAGTGCTACTTAGAAGTAAAAGACAAAAATCATGAAATTTGCAGGTAAATGGATGGAACTGGAAACTGTTATACTAAATGAAGTAACACAAACTCAGAAAAACAAATAACATATGCTTTTCCTCATGTGTGGATCCTAACATTAAATCCTTACATATGAATATATACCCTGATGTAACTGCAGGAGCCAAGAAAATTGAAAGGAACCATGGAGTTAAAGGGACAGAAGGAGCCTGAGAGAAAGGAATTGTAGGAGACAGGTGTTACCAAGTGGGAAATAGAAAAAAAGGGGGTGTTTAAATGGGAGGGAAAGAGAGAGTTATATAAGGAACCATGGGAGTAAAGGGGAAGAAGAAGCTTAAGGGGGGGGGGACCATCAGAGATAGGTACCATCAAGGGTGAAATGGGGGTACTTTAGCTGGGGAGGGAGGAGAGAAGGTTAGACAGGGAGAGAGAGAGAGAGACACGATAAATAATGCTTAGCTGGTATTTAAAAATCAGAGAGAGATATACCAAAATCCTACTGAAAAGGGACACATAAAATATCTCTACATGCATCCATGTGTATAGCTGAAGGTTCTATAACAAGAAACAGTGCCATACAGGAGAAATACTCCTTTGAGTTGTTGGCCAGGGTGGCCCAAGAGACTCACAAAATTATATAGGCTATTGCCATAGCCCTTGATTCCCTCCCAGAACCTGAAAGTAAAACCCTATTGTTGAAGACAGGACACACTTCGGACATAGGAGTTGGAGCAATGGAGCTGGAACTCACCTGGAAGCCTCCTCCATGAAAGCTAGCTCTCATAGTTTTAGAGGATGCTATTCAAGCTGCTACATGAGAATATCAATCAATTGTCCAACTCCAGCTTTAAGGCCTAAAAGCCACAACAATGACCAGCACAGTAAACTACATTGGGGCAGTAGTAGCACTTTTATCTTGTGGTAATCAACAGCTACCTAATTGGACTTAAAACCCACTCAGTGGGAGGGAACTCATGTGTGATACTGAAAACATAGCCAAATATACATGGATGGAGAGGTCATAGATCTTCAAGAAAACCCTAAGGCTTCACATACATAGACAAATGAAATTTCTGACTATATGCTAAATATGGTTTCTTATACTACAGACAAGTATGTCATTCGCCACTCATCAAAGAAGTTTCTTTTGCAACATACAGAGAATATTACAGAGTTCCACAACTGGTCATGCACAGAGACTGTGTCTGTGAAATACCCAACCCTAAGTGACACATCAACAATGGAACCTCTACACCTACATGGAGCATAGTGGAAAAGGGGTAGAGAAAACACTAATGCATCTCTCAACTCTCATCAGCAATGCTCCCTCGTGCAACAGAGGGCAATGAACACTAAAGGCCACAAATGGCCAAAGCTTAGAGAAAGAGTCTGCAGGGTGTGGGCCCTTGAAACAGAACTCCTATATTAAACCCTACCCATCCAGGGCTCAGGGACCACTGTGGAGTAGGGGGTGCAAAGATTGTAAGGGACACAGGAGGAGCTGCAAGACCATATGGAAACAGTCTTATAGGCTCTCGGGACCTTGCTCATAAATCTACAGCAGTGGTGTCAGCATGCATAAGACCCATGCAAACTCAAGTAGACAAAAATCCAGCCTAGAACAGGGGAAATGGACAGTAGACCCCAATCTTAGCGAGAGAACTATTTGCAGTTGATTACTTCTGGTTTATGAAGAGCTGATCTTCTTTAGAGTAGTGACTCTAGATACGATGAGTAGACAACAGTGGATGAACTTGCACTGAGGGATGTCTGGGTATACGTAATAGGCCTTAATATAAATGACCGAATGCATGAAATCTTGTGGGGGACTATGGAAGACTGTGGATGGGAGAGGGGGTATAATGATGTAATGATGATTCAGATGTTTTGTATGAAATATGCAAAACTTAAAAATACACACACACACACAAAAAAAAAAAAAAAGAAAAAAAAAAAAAGAATTGACCTTGATCCAGAAACCAGAGCCAGGTCAAGTTTAGAACCTTTAAAGTTCTGGGAGGGGCCTAAAATTAAAACCCTTTTCCTTATCCTGCAACATTAGTAGACTTAAACTCTAGAACTGGGGAAGATCAGTGGGGGCCTCTGTGTAGAACATCAATCACCAGGGAGCAAGCAAGCAAATAAGAGAGAAAGAGAGAAAGAGAGAGAGAGAGAGAGAGAGAGAGAGAGAGAGAGAGAGAGTAGAAAAGTTGAACCAACGTGGGAAAGCAAGGAGAAGCTGAGGAGCAACGATGAAAGACTCTAGAGGGCAAAGACCAGGAGAGATGCAATCTTCCGCCTGCATTTGCACCTCACCCTTTGCATAGGAAAGCTGAGCCACATTGAGAAGGTTCAGCGCAGAATTGGCAATGACTGCACGACTGCCTTTGGTTTTTCAAGGCACTCTGATGAGCTGTCTGATTTAAACCAGTCAGCCAACAATCAGGCCTGCTTCCAGAGGAAGAGCTTTCTGGAAACAAAAGAAAATTTCCTTGAAACTAAGAAAGCTGAGATTAAGAAAATTTCAAGGTTGGGTTGTAGCAGACTCTTGTTTAGCGTGTGTAAAGACTGGATTGGGTTCCCAGAAACACAGAAAAGAAAAGGAGGAGGAGGAGATAGCAGAGGGGAAGAGAAGTGAGAGAAAGAGGAGGATAAAATATGGAACGCTAAGAGCAATGCTGTGGGCAGGAAGGCGGTCAGTAGTACACTGCTCCCCAACACTCCCCCAGCCTCCTCACTAGCAGCTAAATTCATCCATCTTTATATCTTCCCTCTCCAATGGCCTCTGGGATTCTGGCACAGAATTTTCTGGAATACATCGGTTCCCAAAACCTGTACTAGTTCACTCAGATCACTGGTTCCCCAGAAATAACTTGGGTACCTGGGGGCTCTCATGATTATTCAGTACTGGGGAAAGGGGGTGGTAATGCAGATTTGAGGTAATTTTCTCTTCCATCCTGTCAGTTCTTCCCATACTGGGGAATCATCAGATACTTTCATATGAGCAATAGAAACTAATATGATGTTAATGAAATGAGGGCCTTGGACTGACAGTACTTTATTTTAAGGACTCTCTGGGCTGTGGCAGCATAATTTATTCATAACCTGCTACTCCCAAGGAAGAGAAAACAGATGGTTTATCCATTTCCAAGTTGGAGGATGAAGGACTAAGATCAATAGGTATGATCCCACAGCAAACACCGCTGCCTGGCTGAGCTCCAATTCCCCTCCTCCTACTATAAAGAGTGAAAAGTGCTAGAGGCTCATGCTCCTTTACAAGTGACTATGAAATAATGAAAAGATGTTGGTAGGCTTTGGGGAATTATCCTCCCTGATCAAAGAAAGGAGACACATAATCAGAATACCCTTGTTAAGGAGCTAGACAGGTATTAGAGAGCTGAGAGGCCACTGGGGATGGCCCCCTCCTTCATAGACCCTACCTCTTCTTTGCCTGGTAACTCTAGAAAGGGAAGTGTCCCCTTATAATTTAAATTGCCTTAAGAGCTAGGCATGCTGGTGTATGCCTTTAATCCCAGTGCTTGAGAAGCACAGGCAGGGAGATCGCTGAGATCAAGGTCAGCTTGGTCTACACAGCAAATTCCCAGCGAGCTGGGGCTACAGGAAGCCCCTGTCTAAAAAAATAAATAAAAATAAAGTAAATGAAAGTATTTCTATCAGAGTGCTGGAGAGACTGCTCAGGAGTTAAGATTTGGGTTCAGCTCCCAGCACCGACATTGAGCAACTCACAACTGCTTATAACTCCAGTTCTAGGGAATCTGATGCTCTCTTCTGGACACAAGCACCTACACATATGTGGCATATACTTATACAGACACACATACACACACACATAAATAATAAAATTAAAATAAATGTTAAATTACCACATGAAAGGCAGAGGTATCTTGGCATGGCTGAGGCCCATTTAGGCAAAGTTGCTCCTCTTGGTCAAAAGAATAGATTCTAAATTCTACCTTAAGCTACCCAAAACATTACATATTTTGGGTTTATCCTTTCAAGAGCTGATCTACAGCACTGGGGAGGCAAAGGCAGGCAGATGTCTGTGAGTTTGAGACCAGCCTGGTCTACACAGTGAGTTCCAGAAAAGCTGGGGTTACAGGGAGGACAAAAGACAAAAAAAAAAAAAAAAAAAAAAAAAAAAAAAGGTTATCAAAATAGTTCTTCTTTGAGAAATGAGAATGCTGTCCAGGAAAAGAAAAAAGTTAATCTAGGGCTAGAAAGATGGCACAGCTGCAAATGAAAAGTTCACACTGACAACCAAAAGATGCTGGCTGAGCCTGTCAATCAACCTGGGTAGGAGTTCAGCTCCCATCCCCATTCCCTGAAATACAATTTACTGAAGACGTGCCAGGGAAGGGGAGGACTAGTTATCCCCTTAATAAAATAAACTATGTTTTCTTCCCCAAAGCCCTTCCCTCGATTGAAGACATTTGCAGAGCCTTCACTATGTAGCCTGCCTGATTTTCTGAGTCCCAACTCAGAAATGTTTAATTTTTTCTTTTTCTTCTTTTCTGTCCTTTCAGATACTGGCTAAAGCCTGGGCATGCTTCTCAGATATTCTGGGCTTTCTCACTCATTCTCCAAAGGACAGCCCCTCCTCCCCCCACCACCACACTTCCCCTGAGTCTGCTTATTGGACTCCACTGGAAAAGATGTGACTTTCTCTCTTCCTCTTCATCTTCCTCTTCCTGACAGCTGCCCAGATTTGCATCTTGCCTGTCCTGTTAGTTTTCCCTTAAATGCTAATAAAATTATCCTTGATTTTTCTCCTGAATCTGTTTTGAAATTCTTTTATTAATGGGATAGAATCCAAAAAGTGATCCCCAGTAACATAGTTCTCCATATGATTTCTCCAGTAACATACAGTGCCCAACCTTTCCCCAGGAACACTTGTAAATGCTGTTCTTTCTCCCTTTGGATGTGATTAAGTGAAATACAGTGTCTGAGCTGTGGTATCCTTCTTATAGTCACGGGGAAAAAGCCAAAAACTCACTGAGAGAACAGCCTGGTACCTGGATATCATGGAACTGTTAAACTTACCTTGAAACCATTTACCTCAAGACTTCTTGAGAAAATAAAACCCTTTTGTAGCTTAGGCCCTTATAATTTACAGCTAAACACCAAACAGAACAGCGGAAGCAGTAAAGAAAATAAAGAAATAAGTCTACGTGGTAGGGCAGAGGGTAGTAAAAGTCAACAATTATCATGACATGCATTCAAGGGGCAGGGAATCTTGACTTTGAGGCCATCTTGGGTTACATAGCAAGGTCCTGCTTCAAAAAAATGAAAGAATAGACCCAAGACGAACCAACTGTTATAGGCTGGTATGTTGGTAACACTTGCAGGATGGAGGCAAGAAATTTGTTTCAGAGCCTTGCTTATCATGCTTTGTTAGTCAAGTCCCATGTCTCTCAAGGTTGTAGCATTATGAGAAATAGCAGGAAAGCTTTCAGATCGTGAATCAGGTGGGCTACTTCCAAAGATATAACAAGATGATGATGAATATAGGTTAGAAAAGATCTGTCAAGACTGAAGAAAAAGGGATTTTCCTGAGATGTCTATTGATAGTTCCAAGTTCAAAGACTAAGTTGACTGAGAGTTCTAGACTAGAGACTTTCTGGATTCAGAAGCAGGGAAGTATAGACCTATCAAGAGATAAGCCTACCTACATTTGAAGCCAAACCCTCCTCCCCTCCTCCTCTGCTCAGCATTCATCCTCAGCAAAACAGGGTAGTGTGAAGGCAAAGGGTTGATGGGCATGGTACCTCCCCAACCCAGGGCACCACCATTAAACCAATAAAGAGCTTGACCTGGTCATGGCATCCAGGAAGAGCCCAAACCGATCTCCTTTCAAGAATGAACTTGTAGACTGAGGATGCAGCTGGTTGTTTGCCTAATATACACTCTGGATCTTTAGCACTGCATAGAACTGAGAGTGGTGGCACATACCTGTAACTCCAACACAGGGGAGGGAGAAGCAGGAAAAGCACAATTCAATTCAATGTTATCCTCAACTACATAGTGAGTTCAAGGCCAGTATGGGTTATATGAGTCCCTGTCTCAAAATTTAACAAAAAGAATAAATTTGTGCTAGACAGGTGTGGTGGCACCGGTCTGTAGCCTCAATTACAGGGAAACTGAGGCAGAAGGATCACAAGTTCAAGTTCTGTCCAGGCCACAGAGTGGGTTCAAGCCAAGCCTGGATAATTAAACTAAACCCTGTCTCAAAACAGAAAAAAAAAAGAAAAAAAGGAGTTGGGGATATGGCTCAGAGGTAAAATACTTGCCTAGCATGCACAAAGCCCTAGGTTCTGGCTCTACTATCAAAGGAGAAAGAAAGAATAAATTATGAAAAGAGTGGTTCACTTGGTTTTGGAGCTGAAGCCCGGTTCCTTCTGAGAAGACTCAGGTCAACATTGAGTTCAGCAGAAGCACCTGGGCCTGGCTATGCCTACCTAGGTAAGGCTCTGCTAATGAGCTGTCTTTGGAACGAAGCCCCCCACTGAGTTAGCAAACACTGTCAGGTCTGTATCAGACTGTAAGATTTGTCCTTTCCAGTCCTACTTTCTTCCTCATTTCTTTTTCCAGGTGTGAGAGCAACATCATATCCTAAGGCTATCCCTTCCAATCCCCCTTCACCTTTCATAATACTATGCCCTGTTATAGTCTGGATCCTGAATGCCCCTCAAAGGCCAGTGTGTTAGAGGTTTGTTCCCCATCCTATGTTTCTAAGAAGAGGTGGTAGGACCTTTAGGAAGTGGGCCTCATAGAAGGTATTTAGGTCATTGAGGGTAAGCTCTTAAAGACCTGAGACCCTGGCTCTTCCTTCCTGCCTCCATCTTTTCCACTGCATGTTCCTTACTGTGATGTACTATGCTGCTTTCCCAAAGCAAAGGGCCAAGTGACCATGGATGGAGAGCTCGAAAACCATGAACCAAAGTAAAGATTCCCCCTTTTAAATTGATCGTCTCAGATAATTTGTTTCGGTAACACAAAGCTGACTTATTCACCCCCTAAAAATCTCTCAGTTGTAACTCCTTCTCAGTGATCTACTTTCTAAAAGACAAAACTAGTACACTGGGTGCAGGAATTGACATGAAGCCAAGATACAGAAAATTCACTAAGATTTGGGGACAACTGTATTACCAGAGAAACCCTAAGGCAGGCTAACAGGCCAAGACTATGAAACTCTAACTTCTAAGGCTAAACCAAGATTCTGAAACCTTGATGGAAAATGAAGTGACCCAGAAAGTCTTTGCAGTTTCTAAGGAGCCTCTTTCTTAATGTCTCAGATGTGCTGTGAGGACAACAAACAGGGAAGAGTATCCTACCTTATTATTATTATTCCGATCAACAGGATTAAGTTTGTCCTAAAAAAAAAAATCAGTGACTCGCGGTATGTTTTCTCTCATCCGTTTTTCTAAATGCAAGTTTTATGAAGGTATCCTTCTTCTGCACCACTGCATTTGAAGCAAAGAAGATATTTTTAGCTATAGATTTATGCACTGCAAGAGAATGGAGATGCAAACTTGGGTGCTGCCTACAGTGACTGGATGATACTAGTCAGTCACTTCCCCTAAGACAATGGGTACTCATTCTACCACAGGCTATGGGGAGGGATGGTGTCTGGAGCTAGTGGGCAACCAAGGGAATGAACTCCAGTAAGCACTTCACCAAACCAGGCATAGACATGCCCAATCTTGTCTTTGCTTGTATTCCTCTATAGCTGAGGGTGAAATGAAGGTACACGGTTGCTTTGACAACCTGCTGACACAGAGGAGCAGTCAGTTGGCAAGGCTTCTAAGAAGGTGCTTGTCCTTTTATGAATAGGGAGAGGTGCATAGGGAGAGCTCTGCTCGGCTACAGCCTAATGCCTTGAGCCACCTACTTCCAGGCATCTTGCTGGATAAACAACTTTGGGTTTCTGTCATTGCTAGGTGTGTTTTCAGTTGCTTGTAACTGAGTGTGGCTCAATGTTCTGATCACAGACTTCTCTGAAAGAGGTATCAGTATCTGCAGTTATTTTGGTTTTCTATGAAGTCATTCAAATTTTAAAAATTAAATATATCTTCATATGAGGTCATATAAAATGTTAATGAGTAAATTACAATCATAACATTGTGAAGTTTTATTTCTATAAAGCTACATAATCCCTAGTTAATAAATGTGTGGTCTGTGCATTCCCGTGGTATCAAATCCCCAATCACCGGTTCAGTTGAAAATGCTAAAATACTATCAATGTTCATGAATTAGATGCAGCAGAGTGTGCTGGGCCCTGAGGTAGCTTTTGAACCTCATAAAGGATGGAAGCAACAGGAGCCCTGCAGTAGGACTCAAGCCCCTGGTATCAAGAGGACCACTACTCACCAAATTACCTTTACCATGTGCCCCACAAGAAGGGCAAAGGTCTACAGGTGTAAAACTCGTATGACACCTTTGTGTCAATCAATTTTAGTAATTGGGGAGTACCATCTAGAACAATGAGTTTCTAATACCAAATATTATTTTGACATAATCCAATCTAATACCCTCACTATACAGACAATAAATAAAGGTCCAAGGCTACAGGTGAACTGCTAAATTCACACCGCTACTGTGGTCACAGAGTAGAGGTGGGAACTAAACCCACATCTCCTGCTGTCTGTCAGATACCTGAGCTACTGAATTTCTCATATGGGGAAGGACAAATGAGCTCTCTCTCCCCCCTCTCTCCCCACTCTCCCCCTTCCCCCCCCCGACAGGTCTCACTATGTAGCCCTACATAACCTGGAACTCACTATATAGCCCAGGCTGACCTCAAACTCACAGAAATCAGTGTATTTCTGCTTCTCGGCAGCTGAAATGAAAAGCATGAACCACCACCACACCCAGTTTACAATCTCTCCTTTTGTATTGCTCCTTCCAAAGCATTTGATCCAGAGTTGTCATAACTATATCTAATAAAAGTTCAATGAGATTTTGATGAATAAATGAATGCTGTAGTATAAAAATGGAAAAATTACTTTGTCACTGACAATGCCAGAATTCAGAGTCCAAGCTTGTTGAGAGAGTTGCTTTTTTTTTTTAATCTCAAATTATTCCATGGAAATGAAGCTCTCTGTTACCACACTAGGGGCCTTGGACATCATAGGCATTTAATTAACACTTGCTGAGTTGAACTGAATAAAACTGAGTCTTTATGAGATCAGAACTATCACAGTCTTACACATATTTGGACAAATGTCTTTGCAATTACATTATTAGCCACACCACTAGAAATTAAGTTTTGTAAAAAAAAAAAAACATTACTTATGTGAGGAGATGAAGATTGCTATGTTTCTCAGAAATACAAAATAAAATGCTTTAAAATAATTTACATGACTTAACTAATAAGTTAATTCAATATACTTTATTGAGAATCTCCTCTTAGTATATGATCAAGGGTAATCAGGGAGCTCAAAGTCGATACACATACAGTATCTTTCTGTTCTTAAATTGTTTGCTATCTAGAAATATAGATGAGGTTGGGCACCTATATCAAATAAATAATTACAATATAAAGAGTAGATAGCATACACATATGTGTGCACGCACTCATATGCATACAAGGACCTGGGCAAGCAAAGTTTATGGATTTGGCATTGAGCCTTGAAGCATGTGTGCCTTAAGCTCAATGACTCCTCGCTTGTCTACTATGAGACTCTGCTGGTGCTGGCTATGCTCATATATCCAGCCTATCTTGACTTGGTAGATGTATTGATTAGTTTCCCATTACTATAACAAAATGCTTGAGAAAGTCAAGGTATTAGTTGCTTTTCTGTTGCTGTTATAAAACACCATGACCAACTTAGAGAAGGAAGAAGTTACTGGGGCTTATAGTTCCAGAGGGTTAAGAGTCCACCATGGGGAGGCGTGGCAGGAGCAGCTGGAGCACAAAGCTGAGAGCTCACATTGTTAAATACATGCAGGAAGCAGAGAGAGCAACTGGAGGAGGAGGCTAAAATCTCTCAAAGACCACCCCCAGTGACATGCTTCCTCCAGCTAGGCCACACCTCCAGCAGGTTCCATGACCCTTCCCAAATGGTGCCACCAACTGACCAAGGATTCAGATACCTCTATGGGGGATAGTTCTCACTCAAATGACCACAGTCAACTTCAAGGAGGAAAGGTTTAATTGGACCCATGGATTTGGAGGTTTCTGCCCATTGGTTGCTTAGCTCCACTGCTATGGATCTGAAGCAAGGGAGAACATTAGGGCAGGAAATGGTGATGGAGCAAAGCTGCTCACCACAGAGTCCAGGAAGCAGAAACAGTGTGAAAGGAAAGGTTCTTCAAAGCTATGACCCCCAGTGACCTACTGCCTCTAACTAGGTTCTGCTTCCTAACAGCCCATTTAGCTACAGAACCCTCATGATCCAATCACTCCTCAACAGTACCACCAGGTAGGGATCAAGACTCAAACATATGAACCTTTTAGGAACATTTTTTTTTATCCAAACTATGATAGCATATGTTCTTTGCAAGCACCAAAGGATCTTGTCCTAGTATGGGGATCAGGGATGAGCGGTGGGGGAGCACATGGAGTAGGTGAAGAAAGGCTTCCCAGAGAAAGTGACCATTGAGGTGATGAGAAGGGTGAGTAGGCAGTGGGCAGGTGAAGGGAGAATGAGGAGCGTGGAACTCAGAGGAAGCAGCCAAAGGGAAGCATCACAGCAGAGAAATGAAAGCAGAAGAGGATGGAGACTAGAGCAAAGCAAGGCTGCAGAGGGAGGCAGGGTGCCCAGCAGCCAAGTTCACGATGCTGGGCTTTATCAGCAGAGAGGCATAAAGCCTCTGAATGTCAGGTGAATGGTTTTTTCAATGTGTATGTGAAGGTACTTGCTCATCATTCAAGACTGAAGTCGTTTAACTATGTCAGCAAGTTAACAATAGAATGAGATACTGTAATCAATTCTGAAAATTGTTCTCAGAAGAATTCCTTCTCTAGCTTTGATTGCTATAGAAAATTCAACAGGTCCCCTTGCTTGTTCATCATCAGCATGTACCTGAGTGCTGACAGGGATCTGGTTGCTGATCTGGGCTGGAGAAGTCCAGGGTTGTATATGTATCATGATAAGATTTAATATATGCCAGCTCACAGCATCAATGCTTTATCTGAGAAATAAACGGAAAGTTATTCTTGGCTGAGAGGGTAAAAAGATGAGTTTATGGAAAAGAGAGCCTCCTTATGCACACATTTGGTAAACTACAGATCAAAAGCCAGAAGAAGAGTGCCAGCCCTGAATAATGAAATCACACAGCCAAAGGTCTGCGTGGAAGCAGATTTCCTGATGATTTCTTTTTTTCGGGGGGGGGGGGGGAATCAAGGCTTTTGCCTGTGCTAAATACTTTGAAGATAAGTGCTCTGAAGGCAGAGCAGGGTAGCTATCCCACTCAGTAGAGATAGGTGAGCTTCTGAGAAACTGGGTTCATTTAAATAGTGTGTTCTAGAGTACCCTGCCACATAAGGAGGGCCAGAGGGGTTTCATGGAGTTTGAGGGCCTCTTTTATCTCCAATAATTTGGTTGTTCCATGCTGCCAGGTGGCTAAGGATTGAGAAGATATTACCTGATGAATGTACTTTGGATTAAAATCAGAAGTCCATATTCTAAGAACCTTCTAGCTGTGATGGAATTATCAGAAAATTAGCACAGTGTAGGCTATTCCCACAGCCATTGGCTGCCTCCAAGAACTTGACAATGAGACCCTGTTGCTGAAGACACAACACACTTTACACACAGAACTTGGAGAACTTGAGCTGGAACTGACCTGGAAGCCTCCTCCCTGAAGACTAGCTCTCATAGTATTGGAAGGTGCTATGTAAGCTGCCAAGGGAGAAAACCAACCAATGGTCCTACTTAGCTATAAAGCCTACAAACCCCAACAATGTATATATCTCTATTGGTGCAATAATGGCACTTTTATCTTGGGGTAACCAACAGCCGTCTAATTGGATTTAAGACCTGCTCAATAGGAGTGAATCCATGCTGGTGCTGTAAATATAGCCAAAACAGCCATGGCTGGAGAGGTCATAGATCCTAGAGGAGAATCTACTGCTGCCACTTTGCTAAACCAATGTAATTTATTAGATTCTAAATACTTATCCTTATATTCACAGATAAACATAACTCTCACCTCATCAAAGAAGCTTCTTTGCTTCTTTTTTTTTTTTTTTTTTTTTTTTTTTTTGGAGACAGGGTCTCCCTGTAGCTCCAGCTGTCCTGGAACTCACTATGTAGACCAGGCTAGCCTCAAACTCACAAAGATCTGCCTGCCTCTGCCTCCCAAGTGCTGGGATTAAAGGCATGTGCCACCATGCCTGGCCAAAGAAGCTTCTTTTTGCAACAATGGAGACTACTGCAAAGTTCCGCAACTGGTCAAAATGCAGATAATAAGTAACCATAAGATGCCCAGTCCCGATTGTTACACCTTCAACGCAACCCATACACCTAAGGCTCAGAGAACACTGCAAAAGGTATTGGGAGTGCGAATGTAAGAGCCAGAGATACTTGAGGCTAGATAGTATCTTCTAGTTGTGACAAAGAACCTGCACCTCTGAAATCTCAACAATATGGTTGTCTAACCAAGACCTGAATAACAATACCAGTTGACATGCCAGTGTAGATGAGGGAAATTTCCCAAGGCCCCATCATAGATGCTGAGGGAGGGATAATTCATTTTCTCCAGGAATGAGCTCCCTGATAGGTTATCCAACCCCAAGTAGTCAGCCACAGACACAGTACATATGAGCATTACTAAATGGACTCAGTGTAACATGTTACAAACTCTCCAAGTTTGACAGCAGAAAATTGCTACTTGTATCACTGAGTTAGCAAATGCTCTATCTTGCTGTCATTCAAAGAGAGTCATCCATAGACATTAAGTCAGAGAGCCTGCTTTTTGGGTCAGGTGGAGAGCTGAAGATGGCCAGCTTCAAGAGGTCTGTGCACAGCCATCTCCCAGAATTGGGCCGTGTATCACCCTGTACTACCTGTCCCCTGAGATAACTGAAGGTCTGGTGTGCCATGAAAAAGTGGATCTCTGGATCCTGGACATCCTCTGCTCCGAGTTCCTAGTTGGGATGCTGCCTTTCGAGGCACAGACATACCAAGAGACCTACAAAAAGATACCGTGGGTAATGACTAAGAAGCCTGGCACTGCTGTTCTGTGCAGATCTGGCCCCCAGCCTGGGCTTGAGGCTGAGGTCTGATGTTTATCCTAGTGCACCTCTGACCCATGTTTGTGTCATTTTGTCACTTAATCTGCAGGTTGAATTCACATTCCCTGACTTTGTAATGGAGGGAGCCAGGGGCCTCATTTGTAAAAGCATAATGCAAGCCAGAGGCGCTATAGCACTAGCAGAAGTCCTGAACATCCCTGGATCACAGCAAATTCATCACAATCACCTACTTGCCAAAAAAGCAAAGAATCAACAAGGAAATTGTCTTATCAAGAAATCCTGAGTGAGCGCTGCCACATAACATTCAGGTACATGCCACTGAACCACCTGTCATCCCTGTCCTCAGCCACCTTATTGAGCAGGCAGCTTGGCCTTGCTTTCCAGAAAGCCCCACCTCAGAACATGTGACTTTGCCTGACCCCATGAGAACTGTGTGCTTTACTGCTTTAATAATCTGGAGACAAGTTCTCTTGCAGCTGTCCCCTCAGCCTAAATCACCACTTGGCCCTGCCTCCCCAGTGATTGCCTGTGTCATATAGCCTTCAAGTGCCTCTGTGTGTGTGTGTGTGTGTGTGTGTGTGTGTGTAACTTATTAACTCACCAAGCCCAAGAAAGGTGTTGGAATGAATATGTGGTTTTCTTTTAAAGGTCAAAATAAAAATTTGCATAGACTCCATTTTTCATTTGGTGGCTGCCCCGAGGAACATCCTCGTCTATCAGCCTTAAGTCTGATTCTCCTTAACCACTGTGTAAAGGACCATTTGCTTTACCTCTGCCTCAGGACTCAATTGAGACATGGAAGACACCCAGTGTTTCAGCTGTTTCTATATGTCAGGGATTTTTCTTGTTTTGGAGTTAAAGCATATGCACAAACTGGTTAAATATATAAATTCATATGCTAAAAAGTAATCAAGGAAGAAGTCACAAAGTTGAGAGGGATTTTGGGGGCATAGGAGCAGTTGGAGGGGGGGAGAAGATGGGGGTGGGGTGATGTAAATACAATGCTCATATATGAAATTCTCAAAAAATAAAAAATTGAATTATCAAAAAAGGAAAATAGCACAATCACAGCCAAAGCCATAACAGCACTCCTTGGAAGTTTAATGCTCATTCATTCCCCAACCCATTAAACTTCAGCCCTGTCTTCCTCCCACTCTGAGAAGAGGGTGTCCAAGTATTCTTGTGTGCCTCAGATCATCCAATGGTATCCTTGGACTGTACCTCTAAGTCGTGGCCAGATAGACTTCCACGGACAGTCACTTGCTGTGGTTAACCGAGATTGTCTTGTTGATACATACAGTGACCTGCTTGTGGTCCATACCTGACTTTACAGCAGGTCAAGGTGAGGGCTTGGCCTTGCTGCCCCTTTGGTCAGTCTGTCTGTCCTTTTCATTTCTCCTTCCTCTGTCTCCTTTATTACTTGCTGTTGTTCCTTCCCTTCTAACTCCCAGAATGTCCAGGTTTCCTGCCATGTTGCTCTGTAGCTGTCTTTTATGTTCTTCCCATTTCCCTGGGTTGGACGGCGCCCCCATCTCTTCATGTCCTCTGGGTAGGACGGCGCCCCCCTCTCTTCATGTCCTCTGCGTAGGACGGCACCCCCGCCTCTTCATGTCCTCGGGGTAGGACCGTTCCCCCCTCTCTTCATGTCCTCTGCGTAGGACGGCACCCCCGCCTCTTCATGTCCTCGGGGTAGGACCGTTCCCCCCTCTCTTCATGTCCTCTGCGTAGGACGGCACCCCCGCCTCTTCATGTCCTCGGGGTAGGACCGTTCCCCCCTCTCTTCATGTCCTCTGCGTAGGACGGCACCCCCGCCTCTTCATGTCCTCGGGGTAGGACCGTTCCCCCCTCTCTTCATGTCCTCTGCGTAGGACGGCACCCCCGCCTCTTCATGTCCTCGGGGTAGGACCGTTCCCCCCTCTCTTCATGTCCTCTGCGTAGGACGGCACCCCCGCCTCTTCATGTCCTCGGGGTAGGACCGTTCCCCCCTCTCTTCATGTCCTCTGCGTAGGACGGCACCCCCGCCTCTTCATGTCCTCGGGGTAGGACCGTTCCCCCCTCTCTTCATGTCCTCTGCGTAGGACGGCACCCCCGCCTCTTCATGTCCTCGGGGTAGGACCGTTCCCCCCTCTCTTCATGTCCTCTGCGTAGGACGGCACCCCCGCCTCTTCATGTCCTCGGGGTAGGACCGTTCCCCCCTCTCTTCATGTCCTCTGCGTAGGACGGCACCCCCGCCTCTTCATGTCCTCGGGGTAGGACCGTTCCCCCCTCTCTTCATGTCCTCTGCGTAGGACGGCACCCCCGCCTCTTCATGTCCTCGGGGTAGGACCGTTCCCCCCTCTCTTCATGTCCTCTGCGTAGGACGGCACCCCCGCCTCTTCATGTCCTCGGGGTAGGACCGTTCCCCCCTCTCTTCATGTCCTCTGCGTAGGACGGCACCCCCGCCTCTTCATGTCCTCGGGGTAGGACCGTTCCCCCCTCTCTTCATGTCCTCTGCGTAGGACGGCACCCCCGCCTCTTCATGTCCTCGGGGTAGGACCGTTCCCCCCTCTCTTCATGTCCTCTGCGTAGGACGGCACCCCCGCCTCTTCATGTCCTCGGGGTAGGACCGTTCCCCCCTCTCTTCATGTCCTCTGCGTAGGACGGCACCCCCGCCTCTTCATGTCCTCGGGGTAGGACCGTTCCCCCCTCTCTTCATGTCCTCTGCGTAGGACGGCACCCCCGCCTCTTCATGTCCTCGGGGTAGGACCGTTCCCCCCTCTCTTCATGTCCTCTGCGTAGGACGGCACCCCCGCCTCTTCATGTCCTCGGGGTAGGACCGTTCCCCCCTCTCTTCATGTCCTCTGCGTAGGACGGCACCCCCGCCTCTTCATGTCCTCGGGGTAGGACCGTTCCCCCCTCTCTTCATGTCCTCTGCGTAGGACGGCACCCCCGCCTCTTCATGTCCTCGGGGTAGGACCGTTCCCCCCTCTCTTCATGTCCTCTGCGTAGGACGGCACCCCCGCCTCTTCATGTCCTCGGGGTAGGACCGTTCCCCCCTCTCTTCATGTCCTCTGCGTAGGACGGCACCCCCGCCTCTTCATGTCCTCGGGGTAGGACCGTTCCCCCCTCTCTTCATGTCCTCTGCGTAGGACGGCACCCCCGCCTCTTCATGTCCTCGGGGTAGGACCGTTCCCCCCTCTCTTCATGTCCTCTGCGTAGGACGGCACCCCCGCCTCTTCATGTCCTCGGGGTAGGACCGTTCCCCCCTCTCTTCATGTCCTCTGCGTAGGACGGCACCCCCGCCTCTTCATGTCCTCGGGGTAGGACCGTTCCCCCCTCTCTTCATGTCCTCTGCGTAGGACGGCACCCCCGCCTCTTCATGTCCTCGGGGTAGGACCGTTCCCCCCTCTCTTCATGTCCTCTGCGTAGGACGGCACCCCCGCCTCTTCATGTCCTCGGGGTAGGACCGTTCCCCCCTCTCTTCATGTCCTCTGCGTAGGACGGCACCCCCGCCTCTTCATGTCCTCGGGGTAGGACCGTTCCCCCCTCTCTTCATGTCCTCTGCGTAGGACGGCACCCCCGCCTCTTCATGTCCTCGGGGTAGGACCGTTCCCCCCTCTCTTCATGTCCTCTGCGTAGGACGGCACCCCCGCCTCTTCATGTCCTCGGGGTAGGACCGTTCCCCCCTCTCTTCATGTCCTCTGCGTAGGACGGCACCCCCGCCTCTTCATGTCCTCGGGGTAGGACCGTTCCCCCCTCTCTTCATGTCCTCTGCGTAGGACGGCACCCCCGCCTCTTCATGTCCTCGGGGTAGGACCGTTCCCCCCTCTCTTCATGTCCTCTGCGTAGGACGGCACCCCCGCCTCTTCATGTCCTCGGGGTAGGACCGTTCCCCCCTCTCTTCATGTCCTCTGCGTAGGACGGCACCCCCACCTCTTCATGTCCTCTGGGTAGGACCGTTCCCCCCTCTCTTCATGTCCTCTGGGTAGGACGGCACCCCCGCCTCTTCATGTCCTCGGGGTTGGACAGCACCCCCACCTCTTCATGTCCTCTGGGTTGGACAGCGCCTCTGCTGCTTCATGTCCTCTGGGTAGGATGGTGCCCTCACTTTTTCATATCCACTCAGAAGCTTAGAACATGATAATATTTTGGAATAACGGTCTTAAAAAATATAATTGTTTAAGAAAAGACCATATTGGATCAGGGTGGTCCTTAAATCTAAGATGACTGGTGCTCTTGTAAGAGGAGGAAAGGACAAGATAAGCACATGGGACTACGGAGGCTGACTGGAGGGATGCAGCTGGAGGCCAAGGAATGTCAAACATGGCCTACAACTAACAAAGGCCAGAAAGTGCAAGGGAGAAGACTATAGCTTTCATAGGGATCCCATCTCCCATCTTACCTTTAATTTTGAATGTCTAGCCTCAAGGATTGCATAACAGTACATTTCTGTTGTTTTATACCATTCAGCTTGTTTGTTACAATGGGTTTAAGAATCTAAATGATCCATCTTCTTATGTCAGAAGATTATTTAATCCTTGTGGTTCCAATTTAACATACATGTATGTGGCATCCCTTCTTATGGCCTGGCCTGGAACTCTGCCCTGGATTCTACATGTTTCCAAGAAACAGATATATTGAGATGACTCAATATATCAGAATTGAGATGTTTCCAAGAAATAGATATATTGAGATAACTCAATATAGGAGAAACAGATGGTTCCAGAGTTCCACATCCATTGTCTATGCAGCATGTCCAACTATCCAGAGTCCTACATCTATTGTCTATGCAACATGTCCAACTGTGAATTGATCTTCCCATATGTCTGTTCTCCCTTCAACAACTTTTCAGCTACCTCAATTCCCTCATAGATAGCTGTCTCCTAAACCTCAAATCATGATGTTGCTTTTGATTCTCTCTCATTTAACTTTACACTTTTGTGAACATTAATACCTAAAGAGTGATGAGGTAGAAGGTGTGCTCTGCTCAAGAGAGCTCCTTAGTTAAGCTTCTGGTGTGTCTGAGCAGATCTGATGGTCTGAACCTGGGGCAGGTACAAGAATTCTAGCCAGAGGCTGGAGAGATGGCTTAGCAGTTAAGAGCACTGGTTGCTCTTGCAGAAAACCCAGGTTTAGTTCCCAGCACCCACATGGCAGCTAACAACCATTTTTAAATTCAGTTCCAGGGGATCAAATGCCCTCTTTTGGCTTGCGTGGGCACTGCATGATATGGGTGCACTTTATACATGCAGGCAAAACACTCATATACATAAAATAAAAATTAATTAATTAATTAATAAAAACAAGAAGTCTAGCCAAGAACCACTTGGGGTAAGATAGCTGTGTGAATTTGCAAGGGTAGAGTCTTCATGTTCCAGGCCTTACCAGCCTATAATAATAAAACAAGATCATGCCAGTCAGATGTGGTAGCTCACACCTATAATTCAAGCATACAAAAGACTAAGGCAGGGGTCATTGCAAGTTATGTCCCCAACCTGAGCTACTGACCAAGACCCTGTTTCAAAAAATGAAGCAAAACAAGCAAACAAAACGAAGGTCCTACATCCTTTCTTTTGCAATCCAAATCATTGTGGCAGGAGACCTCCTCTGTTGCCTGCAGGACATACCAAAGGAATTGGAGACTCAGAATTCAAGCCAGCATATGGGATCATACTAAGTTAAGATTTTTTAAAAGTTTGAGGTGTGTGTGTGTGTGTGTGTGTGTGTGTGTGTGTGTGTGTGTAATTTAAAAAGTGATTTCTCAACAACTGATATGAAAACACTAATTTCATGTATGTATCTTTACAGAGCAGAATAACCAATGTCAATAAAACAGCTGGATTTGACAGATTTTAGTTCCATACCATCAGAATCCTCACATCTGTACTAACCAAGTATCAGGTCATGGAGGTTCCCCTAGAATTCCATTGCATGGGGTTACCTTTCATCTACAGACTCTGCTGACACACTCTAAGGCATTATCTCTGCACTACTATGCCCCACTTGGGTCAGTGCCAGCAGAGAGCTGATGAGGTAGAAATGATGGTACGCAAGCAGGACTGGTTCTCCTGGAATGGCACCCCTGCACACCCTTCAGTCAGGGCCATTTATCATAGAATGTGAGGCTGGTAGTTTTACTAGTCCAATCCCAGTCCTGGGCCTTGGCTATAGTAAGTCAATGGAGCAAGAGCTGGCAGCCAAGGCTGATGTAAAGGAACCATTTAGATTTATCCTCACTTGTAGCGTGAAACACAAATATGTGCGCTTACTGAGAGAGGCTAGGGGAGTAGGAGTTTGTGGTTTGACAGAGTGTAATTAACATCTACACAAAGCCGGAAGATGAAAAGTGCAGCCCCCATGATCACTCCCCAGAAACACACTGTAATTGTATCATCCCATCCAAACGCACTGGGACAAATGTTTGTGTGCTGGACCAAAGTCAAGGCAGATTAGGAAGTGCTTAGGCCAGAGGAGTTTCCTTGACAAGCAGGAGGGAAGGGCCTGAATACATATTCCACCACTATGTGTAGACTATAACACAAAACTAGAACATGCAATGACATGGAAGATGCTCATACAACATGGAAGGAGCAGACTGTAAAAGGGAAGCCTGTGTAATACTAGGATCCTAGATGTTTATTACTTTTCTGTAAGTGCCTTGAGGTTATTTCTAAAATTGTTTTGTGCATGTGGGTTTCTTTTGCAAACAAACTCTCATTGCTGTTTTACTAAAACAACACTAAAGGCCAGGAGACTTTTCTCCAGCCAGTAATTTCTTTTAATCATTTATCTCCTCTCTCCCATCTTCTTCCCTGAATCCCAACAGGATGCCTGCCTGAGAAGTTGACCTTTTCCCTTTTCTGCCCTCATTCATAGTTGGAACCACCAGAGGACAGAAAGTCCCAGGTTCCAAACTGAGGTGAGACATGTACTTGTATTATGTGTGCATGCACACACAAAATAAAGACAGCTATTTCCACAGAATCTGAAAAACAAACTGTTTGGCTTAATGATGTTCTAGGAAGAGATTACTAAAGAAACCAAATTTTAAAAAGGCAGTGCCGCAAAGGATGACCATCTATTGCAAATGTTGTAGAGATTTCCTCATGGGAAGGAAGTTGAGCCACATCATCCCTCGGCACTCTTTTGAACCTAAGATTCTATCATAATAAGAAGGCAATACAGAGGCAAAAATAAAACAAGGAAACACTCTCCTCTGCTATGCCACATATCCTGTGCCTCCTGACTGGCACTTGCTCAGTCTCAGGTTAGGGACTGGTCCTTTTATCATGTTTCAAAACACCCATAGGCAGCCTGTTTCTCTTTGAACAAAACCTGGTCTTCACTGTGTACCTGTCTCCTTTTCTTTTGGAAAGTTCTGGTAACAATCCCTCACTTTCTCTGCCAGTCACACACAGTCCTGAGATGTGGACAGCAGGTCCTGCTTAGATCCCAAGTGCCCAAAGGACAGCATCCTCTCTAAAAGGTCAAAATAGGGGTCAAAAGCAGCTTTACCCATTTAAGGTTTGATATGACTTATTGAAAACACAAGATTTTGCTAAATTTTTCTGTGCCATATTATCTGGTAAGGCATCCACAAGCAACTATAAAGGTCTTACTTGTATCTCAACAATACTTGAGCTTAAAATTCTAGTATGTGTAATTAAATTGTGTAATTTAGAATATGATGCTGCTGCTGTATTAGCAAGATAGACACACTTAGTAATGCTTACTACTGAACACAAAAGAGGCATTTAATTTAAACAAGATAATTCAAATGTCTGATTTGCCTAAAGCTCATAAAGCCTCATTTTATTAAATCATGTTTTCATTTATACAAGATGATTGTCATAGCTTTTATTGTTATAGAAGTTAGAAAAGTGTGGTATATTGTTATTAAATTATGACCATATAAGGAAAAAACACTTTTTGGAATGAAATGCCCTTTGCTACATTAACTTAGTTACCTATTTCTTAAATAATCATTGAACATCTGCCATGTGCTGGGTATGACTCTGGGTACCTGGGGTGCAGCAGACTTCCTCCACAGGGTAAGTGAATGAAGGCAGGAAATGAAGAGGTTAGGAAGTGGTCCCAAAAGATGTCAGTCCCTAACCCCAAAAGCCGGCTGATGTCACCTTACATGGAAAGAGGCCATGATTGCAGATTGTGATTACACATGGAGGGAGCCCTGGAGCAGCACATAGCAGCGATGCTGGTAGCTTACCTAATGCGCTATCTTATTCTAAAGCTATTCTTCTGGACGCTATTTTAATTAACATTATCACTGTTTCTTCAGTGATGTAGGACACTAAGTTAGACAACCCATTTTACTTTTCCTTCTCCCACTATTCCTCCTCTCAGTATCATACATGGTCACCCCCCCTCCAAAAATACCCTATGATATCACAAGTCATTTCCACTAATTCACTGTCACTAATCTACTCTCACTCAGGTCCTCATTGCATTTGTATTTTGTCTGGATGAGATCAGTGACCCACTGATTAGGTGGGTTACCCTGGACAAATTTTCTTTGTTTCTTTATCTGTAAAAACAGCAGTCTCACCTCCAAGTCCGGTGTGGGGACTTAAATGAACTAACAGCAAAGAGCTTAGAGCAGTGACTATCACAGTAAACAATAAATTTTAGCAGCCATCCTCATCTTCTCCACTGTCTTCAGGATCTTCACATTCCTCATGTCTCTCATCCTAACTGGTCCCCTCTGTTCCCACCTTTCTATGCTCCTACACACCGATGGGGTTAATCTTCCTAAAGAGCTACTTTGATCAGCTCACTGTCCTCAGTTACTGCCCGATTCCCTCCTATGCATGCAGTGTGAGCCTCGCAGCCTGGCTCTTGGCTCTGCTTTCCCAGTCTTCTCACTCCCTATTTATTTCCCAAACCATAGTCAAACAGTGGTTCTCCACTTTCCTTAACACACACACCAGCTACATTTGCTTTCTTGTCTCACTCTTGGGTCTCCATGATCAGCATCTCCTCCAGATGCCTCTCCTGGTGCCCATTAGGGTGGCTTTTCAGTCTCTGAACCATTCCAAAGCTTCTCACACTTTCCACCGGGTCCTTGCTCTTCCTTTCCCTAAATAACTATTTTAACTATGTCTTTATTGAGCTTGACAAGGCCCTTTATCTTGCCTGCCTTTATGAGAAGACCTAGATCAAACAACTTAATCTAAGGCAGTGTTCTATGGAAAGTTCCCTCTACAAAACTGAGCTCCTTCTGAAGACAGACCAGGTCTTGACAGTGGCAGGAGAGAAAGAAAGAAGCTGCCACATCCCTGCCTTCCAGGCAGTCATTCACTTTCCTAAGAGGCAAAATGCAAAATAGGCATATTGGAAGTCTTCTCTCCATGGAAGACCACAGATGACCATAGGGGTCTGACCTAGTGAAGTGATGAGCCCACCCACAACTCTCTAGGGGCCATAGTCAAGAGCCTACCCGTCATGCCTCTCCAGCAGCCATGATGGCTGAGCAAAAGCATCACTGCACATGTCACAGCAATTCTAGGCTTTAGGGTTTCCAAATAAAAGCCTCAAAGAGGCACAGCACTTCCATGGTCCCTTCAGAGAAGCCTGGGGTTTGACTGCAGGGAAGATGACCAGGGGAAGAAAGTCAAGGGTAGAGCTTGCAGGACAGCCAAAGTGACTGTAAAGTTTTGGAGAAGGAAATGGCACCCTCTCCACTGTAATCCCTCTTTCATGTTGGAAATGGTCCTTGGAGGTTTGATTTCACAAGAGTGGGTGGTTGTCTCTCTCACTGCCTGATGTTCTCAGCTGCCTTCCCACCTGGTGAACGCACGCATTTTCATGGAACAAAGATTTCTACTCTAATACCAGAAAGAAGCATACAAATGCAGATTGTGGTCTTCTGTATCACTTTCTCTCCACTTGCCTCAAAGGAGGAGGAAATCATGAGCCAAGAGGGGCAGAAAATTCTGGAATCTTATCCTATATACTAGTGGTGGGGTGCAGGGCTTGGCCTTAGAAGAAGCAGGAAAGAGGCTCAGCACCTCTCTTGACTCCTCTTTGCTCAGTCACAATGGCTCCTTTGTAGTCTCAGGTTCCACACTGTGTTGCTAACCACATACATGTTCTAAAAGGCCCTGATAGGCCCTTTTGGTTCTGTGACTTTGGTGGGTGGCCACATAAGTTCAGTTCTGGGGAAAGAGTAAGATGTTCGCTGACCCCAAGGACTCCACAAAACTACAGTCCATAGTCTTATACTGCAGTCTGCTAGGTATTTGTTAAGCCTCCAGTGAAATGAATCCCATCTTTCCGTTCCCTAATATAGAAATTTATACTAAAGCCATTAGAATACAAACTACTGACCATTCAACAAAGAATTCCATGTGTCTTTCCCCGGGGTGGGTTACTTCTAAGATCGTCCGTGGCATCAAGTGCCCAGCTAGAAAGGACTCAGAGGCTTAATGTGATCGTGCTCCAAGTACTGCCAAAGTTCACAGCAAAGGACAAAATACAAGAAGCCTGCCACACACAGCTGTGCCTCTCACCCCTGCCAAACTACAAACTGCTCAAAATCTGGAACTGTGTGGCACTCACCTTTGTGTTGAACAGCTGAGTTCTGAGCCTGGCACAATCCACTGAGATTTATGGGACTGAATTAAAAGCTAGAGGGAACACAACATAATTGTGCAGATTTCTAAATAAGGTTGAAAGATATGGGCCTGAGAAAGAAAAAAGAATTTCCCTAGAATATCACGGATCATCTCATTTGAATGTGAAATAAATGACACTACCAAATAAAACAATAATTAAAAAATACAGAGAGTTAAGGGTTGTAAAAAGAGAGTCAAAATTATTAGTAATTGGGAGCCTCTCTGATTATTTGGGATTTCTTTGTTACGGCTTATGTATTTTCTTACACATCCTCCCTTAATTGTAACGTGCATCCTCCCTCTTCTGTAACCTCTGCTGTTCCTGGTTCATGTGTGAACATACAACACACACGCACACACGAGATAGAAAGAGAGAGGCTTCACTTGTTCCTCTCAACACAGCATGTTTTAAGTGGCTATTCAGAAGGGAATCCATGAAGAAATAAAGACCCAATGAGATTATTATCACAAATCTTTTACAAGGCACAGGGACCCTCTCGTTATGGTCTGTTAGAGGCTACAGCAATGATCCAGCCATTTACTGGTGACTAAGCCCAGGTAGGTTAAATTGATGACCTGAGATTCCGCCTTGGGGCATTTACTTCAGTCAATTATTGAAGTTATTGCTAGTTTTGAAATAGTATTTGCTTTAAATCTCAAATAATGTAAATCTCACAGGCAGGAACAGTCCCTTGGCTGTCATTCCAGCCCCAGTGAAAAACCAGGAAAGATGCTGAGAAGTTAGGAAGCTGTGAAGACCAGGGCTCATCATTTGGCTGATATAACAATGATCTCTAGCATGCAGGGAGCCAATGAAAACTTCTGCTTTGTTTTGTTCATGTTGCAGAGAGAGCCCAATGACTTGAGTATCAAATTATGGCATATTAGGTCATTTATGAAAACCATAAAATGAACTTACATAATGTTGCTATGAATAAAATACATGCACCAATATAGGGAAGAATTTCTCCCTTGTTAATTCTTATATTTTGTTTGTATTTAATACACCATGAAGAGCTGAAGCCCTAAAATTGTTCGTGCAACCAAAATTTACTGGCAAGCTCTGTGTCCTATGCTAGGCAGTGGGCTCAGGGGAATCTTCAGAGTTTGCAGTCTATTGAGTAAGACTAGATATGCTTATGAGGAAATACAATTACAATCCTGCTATAGGGGCCATAAGAGTGTGTATTAGTTCCTAGGGTGGCTATAACAAAGTACCATTAACTGGGTGGCTTAAAACAACAGAAGTCTATTCTGTTTACAGGCTAGAATTCTGAAACATCACAGTTGGCAGACCATGCTCCATTAGAAAGCTCTAGAGAAGGATTACTTTTTATTTCTCCCTACATGCTGTTTGTTGTTAGCAGTCGTTGCCCTCCAAGGTTCTGCCCTCAACCATCGTGTGGCAGTCTCTCAGTATGTCTCCATCTACCCATGGCCTTCCGACATGGACATCACCCATATAGCCATACAGGAGTAGGAACCCACGTTGCTCGAGTATGACCTCATTGCAACTGACTTCATCTGCAATGATTCCTTGTCCAACTAAAGTCACATGTGAGCTGCAGGATTAGGGCTTCAATCTATCTGTGTGTGTGTGTGTGTGTGTGTGTGTGTGAGTGTGTGTGTGTGAGTGTGAGTGTGTGTGTGTGTGCGTGTGTGTGTGTGTATACAAGTCAATACATAACCAAAGGGTCTTTAAAATGTTCTACTCCCAGCTGGGCATGGTGGCGCACGCCTGTAATCCCAGCACTCGGGAGGCAGAGGCAAGTGGATCTCTGAGTTCAAGGCCAGCCTGGTCTACATGGCAAGTTCCAGGACAGCTGGGGCTACAGGAAGATCCTGTCTCAAAAAGACCAAAATAAATAAATAAATAAAATAAAATAAATAAATAAATAAAATAAAATGTTCTACTCCCTTGTGAATGAGAGCAAAGCATGTCTCTGTTATCCTTGCTCTGTGTGTAGGAGTTTGGACATGAATGGAAGCTGGCTCACCTGACCGAGAGGGAGTCATTTAACACTGGACCCTGTCAAATGCTGCCCTCTGAGTGTTAGATCAATGCTTCCAGAAAACTATAGAACTTCGAATGAGAGCTGCCCCCCTTCCTCTCTTTTCTTTCTCTTGTTTCCCCATGGAATCCTACTCTGTACCCTAGACTGTACTTGTTATACTTGAACCAACCAGTTCTTGCAGGGCTCTTCAGAATTTGGGTAGGTTATCCATTTACCTTAAGAAAAAGAAAATAAGGAAGCCTTGCACACCAGTCTCCTTGGATCTAGGTGAGTTAACAGACCCTCTGGACATGGCCACCCATGGCAGCACCTCCAAGACCTCTAGTAGGCTTGGAAGTATATGGTTTCCATGAAGGAAAAATAGTTTATGAGGCCAAGAAAAGCACTGGACAAGTGGAAGGATTCACAAAGAGTTATTTTGAAGACCTGTTCTGCTTCAGGCAAGATATCTACCCTGTTAACTGCACCCTACCATTGCTAAAGAAGATTCATCATGGAACCTGGTAAAATGAATCACCTCAGACTCATTACCATCCTACTGTACCATATTATCCAGTACATTTCCACCCACTAGTGCCATCATGGCCAGTTGGCTTCCAACCCAGACCGGAACTGGCCCATACAAGGATTAAAGGAAAGTTGTTCCAGGATGCTGGAACAGGCCTAACTCCTTCCCTGGAGAAACAATCAATCCTCCTCCTCACTAACCCACTCTCTTCTCCAGTCATTTTCAAAGACACTCAGTTTTGGTTCCAGTTCAGCAAATTTGTGAGGTATTTGGAGACAGGGTCTCCCTATAGCCCAGCTTTCCTGGAACTCACTATGTAGACCAGGCTGGCCTTGAACTCACAGAGATCCCCCTGCTTCTGCCTCCCGAGTGCTGGGATTAAAGGCGTGTGCCACCACGCCCAGCTTGTTTGCTTCTTTAAAAAATAAATAAAAAATATCCCTCGTTCCCCCGTTCTCTTGCCAAGAATAGAGCTTTCTTTGCCTACCGATGTTTGAGCTCAGTGGTCTTGAGACTAAGGAAGGAAACAAGGATGCATGGGGGGTGGTGTCAATACTTGTATCAGTAGTAGAAAGTTATTGAAGAGTCAGATATAGCTTGAACTAGTACCATTGTCAGCAGCCCTAAGTGGATTTAACCACCAAATTCTCAGATGGCAAACTTGCAGTCTTGAGTGTGCTGGATGAGGGTGGTAAAGCACTGCCTGTGGGGACACCCATGCAGCAGTCTCTGTTGGTAGCCTAGTCTCTGTCCTCCTCACCTCTATTTCAGACAATTATTGTGTTTGTCCCTCAGAGAGGCTTAGCCAGATTTCAGCCAGGTGATATCGATTGGCTCAATCCCCTGAAACCAGAAAGAGCTTGAGTATTCTTTTCTCTAGAACGAGGGAAAAGATGGCTATGAACCCCACTTAAGAATTGAAGAAAGGGGTCTCAGGCCTGCCCAAAGCTGCTGAGATAAAGCACCCATTTTAACCAGATCTCCTGCCTAGCACAAGGCATGTGCACATTAGCATCGGAAAGGAATGTCTTTCTCCTCAGAAATCAGAAAGGTACTGGCTCTGGTTTCAGTACGAACTTGCTTACTGATGTCACTGACCTTAGCAAACAAACACATGGCTAGACACCACTTCCTACATCCTGTGTTGTTCTCTGTGAGCCTAGAGATTCAAAATCGCTTTCACCCTCTTGGTTCTACTTGGATGGCATTATCTCAAAATCTGACAAGTTCTACATATGTAATTTTTAAAATTATTTAAGGGTCTGCAGTCCTCCTCTTTCACCTGTCCTTAACAGAGTGTATGGCTACAGCAGACTAAGTCCCTAATATGGAAAACCCATGTGACCTCAGTTGGCTTTTGAAACCCATTCTCCTGCAAGGCAATGAGAGGCCACATGGTCAACTACCTGAGAGGCATATGTTTCTGCCTGGAGCAGGTTGTAAGAGAGAGTTTCAGGCCACACTGGTGTCCTAAAAGCCCTAAAAACTAAAAATCCTCCAACTCACAGAGATCCACCTGCCTCTGCCTCAAGTGCTGGGATCAAGGTGTATGTCATCATGCCTGGCTTTAAGCTCAAAATCTTAATAGGAAGTCCCTTCATTTCTTAGAGAATGTATTTCACGGAACATGGCTAGTTTAAAAAGTAAAATGAAACCTCAGGAGGAAGATGGAACATTCTTCAAAATTCAAAATGTGTATAAAATATAAATCTCCAGTTTTAGTTTTTGGAGTTTCTCTTTTTTCTTCTAGCCACTGTCCACAAAGCTTTCAAGAAAGGAATTGAGCGGAGTTCTGTATTGCCTCGCAGCATATTTTAACACTTTATTTTAAAATTCTGAACTTCTCTGGGCCTCCTCCCTAGCAAGGCACAGCACTTCATCAATCTATTAGTGGTTCAAACTAGCAACCGTTATGAGGTCATAGAACAAAACATACCAAAAACATACCACAAGACATGGATCACATACAGTGCATTCCAGAACACCTAGACTAATCCATGCTCTTGTTGTCAAAATGGTTTCTGACAAGATGCATGCTCAGACATAGCAAAGTCATTTTTTTTTCCTAATTTAAATTGCAATTCAAACCCAAATAGTATGTTCATTTACATGAACTATTCTTTGCGACAAATTTCATCCTGGTGAGGAATTTTAAGTGTGCTTTTTCGAACAGGGAAGGCAGGCAAATGGCTGGAGCGGTCAAGGGTTATATTTCTCACACAGCCCAGAGATTCCAATTAGTTTCTCACTCCATGGGATCAATAAACAGCCGGGCTGATATGCATAAAACTGTCTTGGCCTTACCAGTATTAACACACGATTTCTTTGCTTCCCCCCAAGGTAGAGTCTTACCAAATCCTGACATCACTGAAATATGTACAGTAACAGAAACAATAAAGGGACGCACATGAGAGACAAGCTCAGCTCTGGATGTGCCCTGGAGACAGCTGTTCCTGCAGTGCAGGCTTTCTTTTTGTGCAAGGGAAACACGGAACAAATTTAACTGTCAGCAAGAACACAGTCATATTCAGCCCAGATAGGACGGCTAAGAGAAACAACTTGTGTGAGAAGAATTAATGTGACATGGCAATCACTGTTGGTCATAAACCCTTTTGGAAGGCCCAAGACCTGCAGAAGAAAACAAAGATCGAAAATGTTTAATCTCCATTTATAGACTTCCCTAGGACTCCATCCAGGCCTCATAGCCATGTCTGGTCCTGCACATCAGCCACCAGCTGCAGCACCTGCTCACTGTTAGAGTCCAGGTCTGCAGACCACCCTCTCCCAGTGTAAAAAAGCCTCACAAAACAGGCCATGAGGGCCCCCTTGCAAAACAGGAACTGGCCAGACAGCTACATTTAGAGCTGTCTCAGCACAAAGCTGTTCCCCAGATAATTTTGGAAGATAAACAGGCCCCTGCACCCAGACCCACAGATGTAAGAGCTGTCTCAGTTCAAGCTCCTTCCCTTGAAATGGTAAAGATTATTTTTGCCACCTTCCACATTCCCCAACCCCCCCTATAAGAACTTCCTCAGCAGTCAGAGGCTGCAGGTTGCCTTTCTCTCCCCAGCTGAGCTGCCAGCCACCAGCAATCCTAAGAAATAAACTTTGCTTTACTGGAGTCCTCCTGTGTTTCCTGTGGCTATTCCCTGCCTGGCTTTTATCTAACACTCACCATGATGGGCTCGGGGGACATGAGATCACATGTTCCTCATAGAAGCAGGATCCTGGGAAATCTGCTGTCCTAGTTTGTTCTTCATTGCTGGGACAAAACACTCTGACCAATACCAACATGGGGAGGAAAGGGTTTATTCAGCTTACAACTCTCAGGTCGCAGTTCATTAGGGAGCCCAGGGTAGGAACTCAGGGCAGGAACCGGAGCACAGGCCATGGAGGAACACTGCTTACTGGCTTGCTCCCCTGGCCCCTGCTCAGCCTGCTTTCTTATGCAACGCAGGCCCACCTACCCAGGGGTGGCACCATCCACAGTAGGTTGGGCCCTACCACATCACTCATCAAGAAGATGCCCCTCAGAGATGGCCACAGGCCAGTCCAATAGAGGCAATTCCCCAATTGAGGCTCCCTCAACCCAGGTGTGTCAAGTTGACACTAAAGCTATCCAGCACATCTGCCAATCTACTTCTGGGGAGAGGGCTCATGGGAGTATGCCCTCTTCTCTAAGATAGGCCAGGCTGAGAAGACAAGACCAGGACCATTCTGTCATCTCTCAAACTCTCACTTTGATCTTTTTCCTTCTCTTCAGACTCCATGGGAAAGGGAATTAGAAACAATACAGGTTCATCATCCCTAATTTGAAATCTGAACTGCACCAAAATTGGAAACTTTCTGAGCATCAACATTTTTGTGCAAATGGAAAAGTCCACAGCTGAATTCACATCACAGGTCACTGTCAACAGGCAGGGCCGCTAAAAATAATGTGGGAAATAAGCCCAGGCTATGCCTTTGAGGTGTATAGAAACATTCATAAATTTGGCATTTCAACTTGGGTCCCACCCCCAAGTTATCTTGCTTTGTGTATGCAAATATTCTGAATGATTTAAAAAATCTGAAATCTGAAATATTTCTGTCCCCAAGGATTTCAGATAAGTGATACTCAAGCTGTGACATCCAATAGCAAGTTTACTGTGTGCGGAAGAGTATTACAGACCTGAAGTTAGAGAGGAACTCATTTGGTAGAAAAGAGGTTTGACCTTGTTCTTCAGGACCTTGTGGACTAAGGAAAACTCAAAAAGGCAAACATTTCTATTGCACCATGGGGACAATAAAATGTCTTTCTACAGTGCAGGAAGAAAGCATCTACAAGGAGAGAACTACCGAAGTTTTCAGAGCAACTGGTTTCTCAGGGGCTGTTCGTCCCTCAGGAATTCCAAAGGACAAGCTGAAATGACAACAGTCAGGGATACATTTGGTTCCTTGAGCAAACAATGATGTCCTGGGTTTGCAACAAGGCCCTGAGCACATCACTTAGTCTGGGTGGGAGTCTGTAAAGTAAGAATAGTACATCTGTCCTGCAGAATTATAAAAAGGCTTAAATAGCACACAATATACACAATGCTCACAATAGTGTGACTTCCAATAGTGACCTCTATTAACTTGTAGACTTTGTGCTTGGTTCTAAACTGGATAATGAAGCACATTTTAAAAAGAGTCCCAAAGGAAGGAAGACTGGTGTGACTGCTTGTCACCTTCCCAACTTGGCATTAAAAAAGAAAATGGAATCCAGCTCCCCAGGGCATCACATTAAGGGAGAAAAGATCTTGCTGGTTTCCCTTCGTGTCCTCAGACTTTGAGGGGAACCTGCTTGGGTTGCCAGCACCCAAGCACAACTAGTACTTCTCAGATCATAGTGGAAATTCCAACACACACACGCACACATACACACACACACACCCTTTCCCACTGCTGCTCTGCCTGGAAAAAAAAATCAGGCTCCAGAGTAGCAGATATGGTGAGGTAGCTGGGGGCTGGGGGTGGTTTTCACAGGTCACCCACAGACTAGAGCCATCAGAGAGCTAGGTAGGTACCCAACAGCCACCAGAAAAATCTCCCAGGTGGCAGAATTCTCCAGACCAGCCAGTGCCAGTGTCTGTAGCATTTGTAAGCCACATTTATTCAGCGTGGTCTCTAGAGTTGCCAGATTTTGCAAACAAAAATACCAGCTGTCTAAATTTGAATTTCACAGATACAATGTTTTGAGTATAGCTATGGCCCTGAAGATACATGGAATATTATTATACTAGTATTTTGTTTTGTTTTTTAAATATTTTATTTATTTTTATTATTTTATGTGTATGAATGTATTGCCTGCATGTATGTGAGTGTACCCGTGTCATGCAATGTTGCAGAGGTCAAAAGAGGGCTTCGGATTCCCCTGGAACTGGAGGTAAGGATGGTTCTTAGCCACCTTGCCGGGGCTGGGAATCGAACCAGAGTCCTCTGCAAGAGCACTCAGTACTCTTAAGTGCTTAAGGACAGTTCGTAGCTGCCATGTGGGTGCTGGCAATCAAACCTGGGTCCTCTGCAAGAACAATCAGTGTTTTTAACCGCTGAGCCATCTCTCCAGCCCCTTGTTTTGTTTTTTGAGACAAGATTTTGCTATACAGCCCAGGCTGCCCCTTGAACCTCTCAATCCTTCTGCCTCTGGCTCCTAAGTGCTGAGATTACAGATGTGTTCCACTTTGCTGGTTCTATACTAATTATTATAACTTATCTGAAATGCAAATCTATGTATGCATTCTGTATTTATGCCTCAAATATTTCATCTGAATTTTTTTGTTTGTTGAGGCAGAGTCTTACACTGTAGCCTATGCTGACCTGGAACTCACTACATAGCTCAGGATGACTTTGAACTTTCAACAATCCTCCTGCTTCATTCTCCCAAGTGCTATGCTAGGATCACACCATTCCAGGGCACTACCATTTCTGGTTCATCAGACATTCTGTGTGTGTGTGTGTGTGTGTGTGTGTGTGTGTGTGTGTTATGCGTGTGTTCATGTGGGTATGTGCACATGTGGTGTAGGTACATGAGTACATGTACACTTGGGGGCTGAACTGGCTCAGCAAACTTCCCTAAGTTACTCCATTTTGTTCAGAGCCATTTCAGCAGCAACTTTGCTCCACACCGAAAGGAAAAGGGGGGCAACCTTGGGCCTTGGAAAATTGCCCTAGCCATGAATCATGGAATGTGCTAATTCCAGGCATTATACATCTGACTAACCAGCTTGTTTTCACTTCTGTAACCCGCTTGCTATTTTGGGTCATCTTGACACAGGGCATACATAAGACCATCCTTGTTATCTTGTTATTGTATGACCACCTAGAAGTCATTTACCTTGACTTACAAACCTTATTGGTTCACAAATGTCCTGTTTTAATAATAATTCTGTAATCCTATAAAAACTCTGACTTAACAATCATCAGGACTGCTTCTACTCCCGAGATAGACAGCCCGGCCAGTCAAAAATTAAAATTTACCTTGCTACTTTTCTTAAAGCGGTGTTGGTGATTTTTTACAAACTCTGTCCTATAACAGGGGCCAGAGGTTAATGTCAGGTTCCTTACTCAATGGTTCTTCACCTTATCTTTTTAAAAAATTTATTTCTGATTTCTTTATTTGTATTTTATGTGTATGGATGGGTGTTTTGACTGCATGTATGTAAGTACAACTGTGTCATGCAATGCCCACGGAGGCCAGAAGAGAACATTGGGTCCCCTGGAACTGAAGTTAGAAATGGTTGTTAGCTACCATGTGGGTTCTGGGAACCAACACTGCTAAGTGCTCTTAACCACTGAGCCATCTCTCCAGCCCCTTTCCATTTTATCTTTGAGACGCAGTCTCTCACTGAACTTGGAGCTCACAAATTAGCTTTACTGGCTGGCCAATGAACTCCAAGGATCCTCAGATCTTTATCCCCTCAGTGCTGGGTTCTAAATGTGTGCTGCTGTATCTGGCTTCTATGTGGTTGTATGTGGCAGGTACTTCTATGTGTATCTGGCTTCTGTGTGCTTGTGTGGCAGGTACTTTACCAATAACCCCTTAGTCAACATTTTTTATTTTTTTTGGTCTTTTTGAGGCAGTGTCTCCCTGTAGCCCCAGCTGGTCTAGCACTCCCTTTGTAGACCAGGATGGCCTTGATCTCACAGAGCTACATCTGCCTTTGCCTCCTAAGTGCTGGGACTAAAGGCATGTGCCACCATGCTGGGCTTCAGTACTCATACTGAAAAACGACTTGTTGCTTATCTGAGAGCCGCGTGTCATGGGTTTCCTGCATATTCACTCTGGCAAAGCTTCCACATGCATATGCTTGTATGAAGGAAGCCACTGGGACTATGTCTGCTCCCACCCTGCTCCCCACAGCAGGGAGCAAGGCTCAGCTAGTCTCAACTTCTCAGGCCACATGATCCTAGCACTTCCACAAACTGTTGCCTTTCTGCTGGCCCTTGCCTTACACAATTCTGAACACAAGCAAAATTGTGACAGTCACTCACAGGGACGAGAACTTACCTCACTCTCTTGTTCACAGACCTACATGTCATCTGTGTTTCAAGGCCGACACAAACTCAACCCTTCTCTGTTTAGATTTACCCCTCCCACTGGCTTCCATTAGCCTGGAGACGACCTGCTCTGGGGAACCTGGGATGTGTTTGTTCACCTTCACTCATTTCCCTGGCATTGCATCGCCAGGTGCTTTTCACATTTCTTGGCAAGCACGAACTGATAACTTTCTGATGTAAGAAATGATACGTCACTTCAGTTGTTTGCATCTGTGCTGAGCGCCTCAGCCTTGAGGCTGGTTGGTGGGTGAGGTAATCGGTCATTGCATGGACTCTCTTGGTAGAACCTGCAAGCCTTGGAGGACTCCACACTGGTAGCTCTACAACATATATAGGTTGGCTTGGGTCAGATGCTAACTCATCTTCCCTTTTCCTGTTCCTACAAAATCCCCTAAATAACAGGCACTGTTTCCATGTGACTTGGCTTTTGAGATCCAATTTGAAGGCCACAGCTTTGACGAAGCCTTTCCTGACTCCTTTGGAAGAAAGCCCATGTCTCAGAGAGGCACAGAGACCCTCCAACACGTCTCCCACTGCTCCTCTTCACTCCCCTACCCCAACCACACTGGACTGCAAACATGCCATGCACCCAGCAGGCTGTCCTCAGGGCTGTGGCTGTCCCTTCTGCTGCAGCATTCTTCCCTTCGCTGCCCACACATTGTAGGAAATCTCCCCTTTGGGTCCTTTTTAATGTCACCCTTCACCAAGGTCTTCCCTCATTATCTGCTTTACAGTGGCAGGTTCTTCACCCTGCCCTGCTTCCCCTGCTTCCTTATCATATAACATACAATTCTTCCTAACTTTTCTGTGTACTGCTCTACCCCTTCCCACTGGCATGTAAATTCTAAAGAACGGGAATTTTAAATTTTGTTTTGTTTACTTCTGTATCTCTAATGCCCAAGACATAGTAAACAGTCTATGAATATTTGAGTGAATACATTTATTTTTCTTGTATATTTTCACAAAACATTATACTAAAACTGATACCTCCCACCTAGTTTATTTTCTGATGTCGATAGACAGGCCCTCTCAGAAGACTGTGTCCTAATGAATGAATAAAACTCAAGGAACTCAAGACAGCAGTGTGTCATGATCCTTAACAGGAAATAGGTGCTTACTGATTGCAAATGGCAAATTTGAGAAATGCACATACCTCAGGATTGAACAAGAAGTCCTGGGAACCAGTGCTGCCCTTTGCCTTTGCTCTTTTAGTCTTTTTCCAGCAGAGGTGGGATCTGGCTGTTGAACTGACTATACCTTTTTTTCCATTCCTAGGCCCCTGTGCCCAGTGGCATACAACCGAGTTCTATCCAGAGCTGTGGGGCGCAGCCTCTGACTGCAGCAGAGAGAGGATAGCTGACTCCCTTGGGGATGGAGCCCAGAATTTGCTTTATTAGTACCAGCTGCAACCAACCAGTCACGGACTGCACACTGAAATTGCAGAATGGCTGGGCCAGGTGCATGAATAAACCAACGAACCTGTAAATAATGAATTTTTACACGAGGCAGAGGGTTAAGCAAGACCTCAAGGAGGGTACTGAACAGGAAGGAAGAGCATCACTTTATTTTCCTCTGGGCCAGGGAGGAAAGTGTATTTAGATGTTTTTAGGCAAGCGTTAGATCTCCCCAGTCTGACAGCATGGGTAATTTGTAACTTGGGATGCAAATTATTTAAAGAATTTTTTTGGTCTTAAGGGAAAATGATTGCAAAATCTTACAAGTGAAGAGACTTCATTTTCTACTAGTTTGAGCTCTTTGTAAATTAAGGAAGAAGGCTCAGATGAGTGTAGTGGCTCTCACCTATAATCCCAGCATTTAAGAGGCTCAGAAGAGAGGATCATGAATTCAAGGTCAGACAGGGCTACATAGGGAGAACCTGCCTCAAAACAATAGCAACAAACAGTTTTACCACTTCTTAAAAGCAAGTAAGGTCTGAGGATGGAACTCAGTTGGTCGAGTACTTGCCTGACATGCACAAAGCCCTATGTTTGATCCTCAGCAGAGCATAAACTGGGAGTAATGCCATAGTCTATAACCCTAGCACTCAGGAGATGGAGGTAGGAGGATCAAGAGTTCAAAGTCATCCTTTGCTACACAGCCACTTTGAGGTGGCCAGCCTGGGCTACATGAGTGCCTGTCACGGTCTCAAAAAAAAAAAAAAAATCCATACTCATGTTAGGCGTGGTGATACATAACTGTAATCCCAGTACTTGGGAGATAGAGGCAGGAGGATCAAGAGTTCAAGATCATACCAGGCTTGGTAGCTCTCGCTTTTAATCCCAGCATTCTGGAGGCAGAAGCAGGCAGATCTTTGGGAGATTTGAGGCCAGCCTGTTCCACATAGTGACTTCCAGGCCAGCTGGGACTAGGGAGATCCTGTCAAAACAAACAAACAAACAAACAAACAAACAAAACAAAACAAAACAAAGAGTTCAAGGTCATTCTCTGCTACATAGCCAGTTAAAGGCCAGCCTGGGGTACATGAGACTCTGTTTCAGAAAAAAAAAAAAAAAAAAAAAAAAAAGGGCAGTTAATCCTTCTTCAAACCTCAGCTTGAAGGAAACCTGCAGCTTCCACAGACAGCTGTAAAATCAGGAACCATTTAGCAAAGGAAAGAAGAGGGGACAAGCTTCAGAGAGAAGGGTAATGCTTTTTACCACCCATTCCTTTCCTAAAAAGCTGTTTCAAGAAAGCTGCCCAGTAGCCTTGAGGGTAGAATCCCAAGGGGGACTGATCTGGGTCATTTTTCTCTGCTCATTCTCCATACAGAGCCTGGGGCAAGAATTATAGTGCAGCTGTGTACTGGCAATCTGAGGCCTGGGAGAGGTGGTGTGATGAAGCAGTAAGGAAGAGAGGCAGGAAAACTTAAAAATCAAACATCAAACAAACAAACAAAAAGCCCCTGGGGCCATGAGAGGACTTAGCTAGTAAAGAGCTTGCAGCACAAGACAAGCCTGGTGACCTGAGTTCAAATTCTAGAATCCATGTAATAGTGGAAGGAGAGGATGGACTCCACAAGGTTATTTTCTGAACTGCACAGGTCACTCTGCTTGTGCATGAACATACACACACACACACACACACACACACACACACACACACAC
>NW_008356676.1:854178-863410 GCF_000622305.1 Nannospalax galili
AGCCTGTATACCACTTGTTGGTCAGAGCTAGGGACACAGGCTGGCCCTGGGTATGGCTCCAAGGTTTGAGAGGTTCAGTAGGTCTTCCAGGAGAAACTACACCTCAGCTCTCTACCTCCAGCTATCTGGAGTTCAGGCTCATTTCTACGTAGGCAAGATCTCCTGTGTCTTTGGTCCCTTATGAGCTTCTCAGACAGTCAGGTAGGTTACCTGCTGGGGGTTTCATCGAGTCCTGAAGTGGAAGAGCAATTTGGAATGACTGTGTTTGGCATGGGCTTCGGGGTCATAGATGCTCAGGGCCATAACTTGGATTTGAGGAAGCTCCAGAGTTTGGTAAAGCCAGTGATGCTGTTGGTAGGTGGGACAGATGTGAGGAGTGGGTAGAGAAGGGAACCTGTTGGAGCCCTTTACCCCTGTGTCCAATACAGAGGGAAGCCTCAGAGGGTTCTTCCTACTTCCAAACTTAAAACAAAATTGATTCACACAGCACTTTTTCAAAATCAGTGGCTGAGCTCTCTGCTAGTGTGTTTGCTTAAATCCAAACCAGGTCAGAGATTCACCTAGAACAGTTCTTCATGCCTCCATCCTCAGCCCCATAGAATTTAGCTCTTTTTTCTTTCTGTGCTGGAGCTAGAACCCAGGGCTTTGAGCATGGTAGGAGCATCCTCTACTAGGCAGCTACAGCCCTGTCTTGTTTGTTCTGGTTTTCCCTGTTCCTGGATTGTGCTTGCTCTGGCCTAGGTAGCACCTCTTTTCACTTTACCCCCAACCAGGGCATTCCTCAGCAGAGGACTAGAGTTCTGTACGTTTGGGCCTCAGAACTGAAGACTGGGACTTTGACTGAGAAGCCTCCTTGGGAAAGATCACTCAGGTTCCAGAGTAGGAGATGGGAAAGAGGGCAAGAACGTGGCTGGGCTGGCAGCGGGCCTGGCAGGTTTCCAGGCCGATTTCCTCCTCCATCTTGTGTCTGTCCTAAGGGGCTTGAATGCCACACTTTTAACTTGATCACATTGGTTAGAACTGGTTGCTTTCAGCAGATACCAGCTTTGGAAGTCAAGGTCACACCATGGACAGTTGAAGTGCTTCAGTACAGCTCACACCCTGAATGTCAGCAATGCTACCAAACCAGCTGCTGTATGACAGAGGAGGTGGCTTGCAGTCCATTTAGCAATTTCTTTATAAGATGATAGAATATACATAAATGATGATTAGAATATGCATAAAGAAAATATGTATTTACCATGATGATTCATTGCTGTTCACCTAAGTATACTAAGGATTGTGAGAGGGAAAAAAAAGGAGTTAGAAAGAAGAGAGGAATGGAGAGGTAGAGAGAGAAAAGAGGAATGGAGAGGTAGAGAGAGAGAGAGAGATCATAAGTTCAAAAATAAGGGCAGAATAAAAACATTTCTTGGTGGTCCCCAGCCCCATCACATATGCAGTATAGCACACAGTCAGTCCATATGGCTGTTTCAGAGGCAGCAGATGAATAGAAACCTTTCCGCCATTGCCCTGTGCTCAGAAGAGACAGGGACTCTGCCTGCCCTTTAATTGTTCTGCCTACAAGATACATTGCAATGCTTTTTTTTTTTCCTTAGGAGGAATTCAAAATTAATTTGGCTTCCCAGCATCTTCTCCTATTTTTACATAACTGCTGTTTATTCAGAAATAAAAATAAAAGGATCATACAAGATGCACGCAGCTGCCTTTTATACTTAAGGATGAAAAACTGGTTATGAAGGAGGTTAATGTTGTTATTCCAGAGAGATAACCCTGGTTGCTATGGTGAGGAATCTTCTGTCAATCATCCCAATGAAGTTGGCGCCTCTTACAAGAACAGGCCTATTAGAGCCACAGTTGGAATATATTTGCCACTGAGCTTTGACTCAAATGTTTAACTTAGTGGACAGGTCTGTGTTTTATCAATTGGAATACTATAGTCTTTAAGTGTGGTGCCTAAGAAGTCCAGCTGGTTTTCCTAACACACTCGGGAGGGGTTGGTGTAACAGCTCGGCCTGGGTAGTATTTAGCATCTAAAAATGTTGGCAGAAATGGAGCAAACCATGACCAGAAAAGGAAAAGCCACAGGAATGCATCAAAACAGATGTAATTTATTTTATAAAATGGGAGTTCCTTTAATGGATTGGTTGATTGATTGATTGATTGATTGATTGATTGATTGATTGATTAAAAAAATTCAATGGTTGTGATCTGTGGCGTTCACAGCTTAATGATCTGCCTTTCTGGCTGAAATTTATTAAGGCAATAATCCACAAGAAATTGGTTGTTTTCAGCAGTTTATGACTTGTTATTTAACATTTAACAGAATGGCTATTTATTTTGGAAATAACCAATTCTGAGAGGTTTATTGCTATTGTGAACCATAATCAACTGCTTGTATCATTACTAGTCTTGCAAGAGATAAAATGGCCAGCTGCAAAGGGGAATTGTTAAGTGGTTTTTACATTTGCATTCTCGATTGCATAGGGAGTGACTCCACCTTAGAGCTGCAGTGACAGCCTCTGTAGACTTACCCTCCCTATGAAATATTCCCAGTTGTGGATAAGATTGATTCCAAATAAGATAATGCTCCTAAATGTTTCTGCATTTTCCCCCCAAGTTACTTACTCAGAAAAAGAAGATAAGGTTTGGCTGAGGAGGAACAATGCTGTGGATTACATTTTGTTTATCCCAGTCTCTTAGCAGGAATTAAGTTTCCTTGCTTTTATGAAGGCCTGAGTTTGAGTAATGTATTCCAGTGAACCCTCAGAGAGCTCTTTCTGTCACAGAGCTTCTGTCTTCACACTTGCTGTAAGGCTGGAAGATTCACTGCTGGGACTGAGATCTGAAATGTGATTAGATCTTGGAGTTCTTCCTTAGCTTGGAGCCCCAGAGCAAGGGAGATTTATAAAAGACTCTATGTGCCTCCTCCAGCCACACAGGTACCCTTGATACTTTTGGTATGAAATGTTAGGGATTTCTGGTGGGAATCAGTCATATCACTGAGAGGAATGTGGATTGGGGCGGTTGGTGGACTCAGAGGATGAGCATCCTGGCCCAGAGTATTGACACTCCCTGTGAAAGAAGGCAAGTCTTTCCATCTTTCTGAGCAGCTCTCCACATTTTGAAAACAACAATCACAGGATCTCACCTACAATTAAAAAAGTTATCTTGAGGAATAAGTAAAGAAGTATTGAAAAGTCAACTGTGAAGGGACTGAGATAAAGCACAATGCTTTCATTATGAGCATCGTATTCTTGGTTATTCAATAGGTCTGCATGCAGTTGGTTCAATACCTACAAAGATTTTGCTACCAGACATTTGGTATTTGATAGTTTATATGCAAGTGTTAGGACATGGCTTCCTCAACCAGAAGCATTCCAGGCAAGCCCTCATATACAGTACTTTCTCTGTAGAGAAGATTTGTTATTTTTTTTATTATTTTTAAATTTTTTATTATTTTTATTTTTTTAATAACTACATGATTAGAAGAAGCATTTCATTACAGCTTTAACATATTCAATAACAATTTCCAGAGCAAAGATACATCTCTTTCCTCTTTCAAGTGGCTGTAAATTTTAACGTTCACAGTTGAATACAATTATACAATATTGAACTCAGTATAAATCATGTAAGACATAAAATTGAATGAGTAATTAAAAGTATCAGACTGGTGGAACTAACCTTATTGGATGTTTAACAGCCATACTTTGAGGCCTATACTAATTTGGTCAGAGGGACATAAAGGACACTTTTTGCTCCTTGCCCTCCTGGGTTGACTAAGTTCCAGGGTACTATGAACAGCTCTCAAAATGTCCTGTAACTGTGGTGAGTCACCTGTCCTTTTGATCAGGGAGGCCATGGAGACCCCACCAGATGGACTTGAACCAGTGTCCAGTCTACAAAGAGGAGGGTCAACACAGAGAAAACATTTCCTCCATGCTTCCAAGTGAAGCCAGCCATGGCAGAGCAGGACCTTTGACTTATCTTCACATAGATGAACTGGTAAAAGAAAGGAGCCAGGGGCTCCTCCCAAGCCCATGTAACCCCTGAAGAACAGATCCTCAAATGGCCTTAAGAGTAAAAATAAATTGGTTTATCTGGGCCAACTATAGGGTCTTAAATACCCAAAAAGAAAGTATAACCAAAGATCAAGATAATTTTTTTAAGAGTCCATATGTATAACTAAAGGCTACATAACAAGAAACAATGCCAGACAGGAGATATCTTCCTTTGAGTTGTTGGCCAGGGTGGCCCAAGGGACTCCCAGATAGTAACCCAGCATAGAACTGGGAAAATGAAGAGCAGACCCCAATCTTATTTATTTAAAGGAATATTGACAACTGATGGCTGCTAGATGAGGAACAGCTGACCTTCCTAAAACAAGGATCTCTAGATAGGCTGACTAGATTTGGTGGATGGACAAGCACTGGGAAACGGCTGGGGCCACTGACAACACAGTGGACAGTAAAAGGGATGATAGAGTATATGAGCTCCAGTGGGGAGGGCGGTGCCATTTGGGAAGTGGGTATATAGATGAATAAGATTATTTGGTATGTTCTGTATGATATACACACAAAAAAAATCAACAAATAAAAAATGAGTTTTATTTGAGGAGGAAGCATAAAAATTTACTTCATGTTAATTAGTAGAGGTGATAAACATTACCACTGAAATTTACCTGATGACTTTATATCCATACTTAGATGCCAAGGATCTGAGTGTAACTGACTGTGACTAGTAATAATCAGATACATAGAGATTAGAGACACGTGTACAAACATCTAAGGACTTCTCAAAAAGTGGATATTATGCCAGGCGTGGTGGCATATGCCTTTAATCCCAAGCACTCAGGAGGCAGAGGCAGGTGGATCTCTGGGAGTTCAAAGCCACCCTGGTCTACATAGTGAGTTCCAGATTGGCTGGGGCTACAGGGAGACCCTGTCTCAAAAAGCAGAAAAAAAAGTGGATATTACAATAAAGTTATATTTCCATCTAATAGATTTTTTCCATAAAAATCGAGGTATAATATAACCCAAATAAGATTATAGGCAAATTGTGATATCAATATATTATAATTGAAAAACAAATATACTATAAAAGGCTGTTAGTGAAATATAGGTTGTATATGTGCATGTATTCATGCAAGTAGAGGTCGGAGATCAACCTCAAGTGTCATTCTTTAGGCACTGTCCATCCTGTTTTTTGAAATATGGTCTCTCGCTGACCTGGAACTTGCCAAGTAAGGTAGACTGGTTGGCCACTGAGCCCCAGGGACCTGCCTGGTTTTGCCTCCCTAGTGCTGGGATTATAAGCACATGCTACCATGTTTGGCTTTTTAACATGGATTCTAAAGGGTCCAAGCTCAGGTCTTTATGCTTGTGTACAGTAAAGCACTTTACTGACTGAGCTATCACCTTAGCCTCATAATGTAAAATAGTTTTAAATTATGGGTTCAGAATATTTAAGGAACACAGCCAAAGAAAGACAGACAAGGTATAAGAAGAAAGAGGAACAGAAACAGAATAAAAAAAAAATTGAGAGAGAGAGCAATAAAGAGAAGGAGATAGAGATGAGGGAGCCCTGATAAGACAGAAGTATCTAGCTATCAAGAGACAGGAAGTTTCTATACAGGAGGGAGAGAAGGAGGGAGGAAAGAAGGGAGAGAGGAAGGGGGGAGTAAAAGAGGAGAGGGAGTAAGAGAGGGGAGAGAGAGAAAGAGAGAGAGAGAGAGAGAGAGATCATACAAGTGCAAATACTTATACTACCCTTACTGTGCGAAATGAAATAAAAGAGACTGGGATTCTGAGAAAAAAAGAATCATTATAGAGAGAGAAAAAAAATAAGACAGAGTATGAAGGATCTGGGAAAGAAAGAAGAGGAAGAACAGATAGGGCAGCTCTCCTGAGTCCCTATGGTGTGTGTGTGTGTGTGTGTGTGTGTGTGTGTGTGTGTGTGTGTGTGTGTGACAGAAAGACAGATACATGGATATATATAAATACACACAGAGACATATATAGACAGGCACACAGACACAGAGAAGAAAGTGAAAACTGCAGACCTTTGGGCCTCCCCAGGAGCTGACCAAGGTCCTCGTTAGCAGCGGAGGACTTGAATGATGGGAAGAGAGAAAACATCAGAAAAATTGGAGAGGGCCCGTTTTCTGTATATTTGCCTCAAAGGGCAAGGTCATTTGCAAACATAACAGACCTAAAATTAAAAAAAAAAAAAAAAAACTTCAAACCCCCATGGATTCTTTTTTATTTTTTATTTTTATGTATATGAGTGTATTGCCTGCATGTATGCAAGTGTGCACCCATGTCCTGCAGTGCCTATAGAGGTCAGAAGAGGAGTCCCCTGGAACTGGAGTTACGGATGGTTGTTTGCCATCATGTGGGTGCTGGGAATCGAACCCGGGTCCTCTGCAAGGGCAGCCAGTGCTCTTAACCACTGAGCCATCTCTACACCCCCCCCAACCCCCATGGATTCTTAAACTAAGCATGAAAAGGTAGAGAAGGTTGGCAGTGTCTCCTTGCTGGAAGCTGTCAGGGAAGACTTGCCCTGGTTGCCCTGAAGGGACAGGACCCAGAATCCTGCCACTGGGGCACAGAACCTTCCCATACTTGTGTTCTGGAGGGCAGGTGCAACATGGCAGGAATGCCAAGTTCTCTTCTTTTGTTATCACACATTTCTAGTGCAATAATAACTGATATTTTGTACTTAGCATTTATCATTTGCCAAAGACCATGCTAAATATTCCTTGCACACTGTCTCATTTACTCCTTACAGAACTGTTCCCAGTTCACAAAGGATATCCATGTGTGTCTATACACATTCTCAGATACTCTGATATGGGCAGCAATATTTCAGGAATTTTCAAGGAACAAATACCCATAATTCCACATATCCTCACATGTAACCTATGTTTCTATAATTCTATTTATAAATGAATGAATGCATACTCCATATGTTCATTGACACATCATTGTCCTCATTAAACATAATTATTATAGTATCTACACCATTTCTTTGACCTGCAAGGAAGACATTGTCATGGAAATTATCTGGCCATCCCTTTGGAATCTGTGTTAGATGCACGCCAACCCAATGAATGTGCACTGAGGATTCTGATGTGGTAAGCAGGTAGTAGGTTTCTGTACAAAGCCCTGCTCAGTCTGAATAGAGACAATGGGTGTAATATACATTATATTGGTAAATTGTCATGTGCTATTTACACTTGTTGAAATCTGATCTGGGAGCAAGGAGGCCCTCCCTTGTCTTAGATTCAAACATGTTTATCATAAGTGTCCTTGAAACTCCTTGTCCTGGGGCAGGTTAGTCCCCTAACTTTATGACAGGGAGAAAGTAGAACAGCAAATAGCTAAGGATTTTAAAAACACTGAGCCCTGGAGAACAGCTAGAAGGTAAACCATTTCCAACAGAGGCCACTGCTGTTTATCCCATGGCATAAAAATACCTGCTGTGGGACTGAGAAGATGAAAATGTATCCGTAGAGATGTTCTGCCCAGGAATATCTCTGTCAGGAACGCCATGCAAATGTTTCCAGCAGGACTGCCCCAGTCAGTCCTGCTGCATGCTGTAAGTGCCTGATTTAATGATGTTTTGCTTTCTGTGTTTCTAGCTATCTGATACTTGCTAGTTCTCCTTTTCCTTTTGTTTGCTCTATACTTAATGAACTCATTCATTTGAAATAGAAACCATGACTATCATAGATCATTCTCCATACAGAACACAGGGATGTAAACACTTCCCCAGTGCCATGCTTTGAATGCTGCCTTCATTGGACATCATCCCAGGCTTTGGGATTCCAGGTGGGCCAGCTCTGAAGCATCAGTCTTTAGCTGGACCTGTGCTGCAGGGCCTAGGAGTTTCCATCTCTGCCTCTTAGGGACTTTATGGGCAGACCTGGCTTGTTTTCCTACATATTTATGCATCCTTAGTTTTCCCAGCAGTCTGATTTTCCTACGCTCTGTGTGTAGGTGGACAGGAGGCAGAGAAAAACAGCATCAGGTAGTCTCTTGCTTGCAACTAGAGCCAACATGGGCTGATTTAAACACAACTCCTCCCTAGGAGGATATTTACAGGTGCATAGACACTGGAAGGGTAGGAGAACCAGATTTGGGGTTCCTGCCTCCAGGATGGAGGCTTGGGTCAAGTGGGGAGGTTATGGCCTACATTATTGGTACTGTGAGCTACTGTCACTAGATGCCACCAGGAAGTGTGGCTAATGCTTCCCTAAAAAGGCCATCTACAGCTGCTGCCAGCACACTTGCCTTTGTTACAACTCTGATTGGTGGCACCTGGGCCATCTGTCCACCTGCTACTTGCAAGGAAGGTTAACGAAGCAAGTAGTTGCTACTTTCAGCTGCTATGATGGGAGGCACAATCTGTCTTCACTTAAGGAATTCCATGAAGCCAGTAAAGGGACTCAGCTCCCCAGGAACTGCAGAATGACTATTCATGACTACTATGGAATGCCCAAATCTCCATTAGGGCAGCAAGCTGCCATTGCTGTAGATTCAATAAAGGCTACTTGTGAATCCAGCAGGCTAACAGAAAGCTGTACAACCAGATCTGACTGGATTGGCCACCCCGACCACTTCCCTACCTGGTCCTGTGGTGTGATTCCAGATGGACAGAAGTGTGCCACAGCTGCATAAAAACATCATGTTTACCATAGGCACTGTGGAAGAGATCATCTGTGGTTGCTAACAGGCCCCTTTTTATGAGAAACCATGGGAGAATTTTGTCTCAGTTTTCAGTAACCTGTGAAGCTGTGCCTCCCCTGACCAAGTGGGAACAGTGGGGATTAAGGAAGCAACAGGCAGGCATCGTCTTCAGGTGGCTTCCAGAAAGCTTAGAGCCAAAGCTGTCATCCATCTAAGGCCAGGGGAAGACAAGAGAGTATTTCACACCTAAACATTCTCATTTTCTCACCTTCCCCGTTCTCTCAGTGCTGGAGACAGACCCAGGACTTACAGAGCACACACTCTACCACTAAGCTATATTCCCAGCTTTTCTTTCTTTCTTTGTTTCCATGATTACAGGATGATAGATGCTGTTTATTGAATTTTGTAATACTTCAAGTTTCTTAAAATAAATATTTATTTTTCACTTATCTCTTTAATTTACAAGGCTTGCTAACAATTGATTTGTTTTAGTTACATGCCCATCTACATAGGAATAAGACAAGTAATTCTGATTATCAAAA
>NW_008356676.1:864598-866766 GCF_000622305.1 Nannospalax galili
CAGCAGGAAGCATATCTTATGTTTTAAAGAGCCTGGCTTTGAGTATCCTGAGTGCGACAGTTATTTGAGATTGGCTGATACCAGTTCTGATCTTCTTAGCTCAGTTTCCTTATCTGTGCAAAAGACAGTAGTTCTATTTGCTATGATGCACAGTGAGCATTAAGAAGTTAGAATGAGTGTAACATGCACAATCCTGGCACTCAATAAACTTCATTTATTTTCTTTCCTCATCCCAGAATTTCCAGTGTTTCCCAAATGGTTTGTGCCCAATGAACCAGAACTGCATACATTAGCCTAGATCACTGCAAGGGGGTACGTAATAAAACAGCAGTTTCTCAGGGGTTTGGAGCCCTGGGACAGATGTGTAAAATGGAGTATAATCAACAAGTAACACAAGAACATTATCACAAGCAGACTATGCTTGGGATTAGTCAGTGCTTTCCAGAGAGACAGAATCAATAGGATGTTTACATATATAGAGAGGGATTGATTTTAAGGACTTGTTTATGAGGTTTATAGGGCCTGGCAAATCTAAAATCTACAAAGTGAGCTGGTAGCCAATACTGAAGTCTGAAAGTTGTCTGCTGGCAGACTTCCTTCTTCACTGGAGGAGACTGGTCTTAGTCCTAGTAAGATCTTCAACTGATTGGATGAGGTCCATTCACACTATGAAGAGGAAGTCTACTCTGCCTGAAAGCCTTCTAAGCTGAGCATAGTGGCACATGCCTGCAGCCTCAGCACATGAGAGGCTGAGGCAAGAGGATTGTGAATTCAAGTTCATTCTGACCTGTAGAGTGAGTTCAAGATGAGCCTGGGCTACATGGTGAGACCCTGCTCCAAAAGAGCAGGATAAAGATATAAATAAATGTGTTTGCTAATTTTATTTTAAAAAGAAAACTTGTCATAGGCACATCCAGAATAATATTTGATCAAAGGCCTAGGCACTGTGGTTCAGATGGGTTGCCACATAAGATTAACTATCAGGACTTCACACTGCACCCAAATACCAAGGAAAATTTCATCCCAGTCTCCTGTTCTGTGCTAGGGGTTTCCTTTAGGGCACACAGGCCTTCTGAGAGGCCAGGTTCATGATTAACCCAGCTGAGTAATCACTGACACACAGCCAGCCAGGCATACAGAAAGCGCTTAATACACGCTCACAGACTAGGCCAGAATTAAAAGACTGTAGGTGCTTATTTATCTAATTCCACTAATGTCCCCTCTACCACCTTCTTGACCTAAGAGGATGCAGGAGTCTTTTACTGCTCCTCCTCCACCTGGATTTCTTCGCCCCACTGGAGAAAACACAGGGCTGCATAGAAGTCAGATGCCAGTTCCTAGGCTTACTGATGGTGTGATTTTAGATCAATTCCTAGGGCTGGGGGTGTAGACAGTGGTAGAGCACTTGCTGAGCATGCATAGGGATCTAAAGTTGTACCTCAGCACTGCTAAATAAATACATACCAATGGAAATCTTCCTTCCCCTTTCTGACTGAGCAGGTACTCAAAACAACTCTTGTTCATTCAATAAAGCCCAAATTAGCTAGAATATGCCTGTGGGAAAGGTGACTGCAGTGTCAATTTTGACACTGATTCTCCCCAACCCCCTCCTTCCAAGAAGCCTAGAGGACCCTTGTGGGAGACAGGCTTGAGCCTAGGGTGAAAGTCTTATTGACAGCCATACAGCAGGCTCAAGGCAACGGCATGACCACTGGAACCACAAGGAACACCTTGTGACATTTGCTCCCATTGGCAGATCATGAGACTGATGCCTAGAGCTCACCACTCCTAATCACCACCCTTGGAATTTCAAATTGCAACACTTAGATATTGCAAGTCAGGGTCACATGGTTTCCAGGAATCCAGGCTCTGTAATCTGAAACCCAGTATGCTAATGAGGCATCCTACCCGCTATTCTGTGATAAGACGTATTAGTCAGGGTTGTCCAAAGAAACAGAACCGGTAGAATGAATATGTATAGAGATTTATCAGCTTAGCTCACAGGATAGAGTCCGAGTAGTCCAACAATGGCTGCACCACACTGGAGAAGCTGAGAATCTGTAGTCACTAAGTCCACAAGGCTGGATGTCTGAAGGTCTGACAAATTCCAAAAGATCAGCTAGTCTTCAGTCTACAGCAGCAAGATGAACTCACCAGCGAGAGAGAAG
>NW_008356676.1:867100-880516 GCF_000622305.1 Nannospalax galili
TATCCTACTTGCTGTGCTGTAATTGGACCACTACCCCTATATAAGCTTGTGCCTTTCTGCAATAAAGCAGACCTGTGTCACTGAACCTGGTCTCCTGTGTCTGAATGCGGCTCCGCTGACACAGTCTCCTTACCAGCCCTGGGGTCCGAGACCGGGCAGAAGTGGCGATGACAGGAGGCAGCACAGGGCAAGCAGAAGAGCTGCCTCAGCACCGGGCGAGCAGGAGAGCGGCCTCAGCCCAGGGCGAGTGGAGGAGCAGCCTTGATGCCTGTGAGAATGAAGGAGCGGCACCTATGAGAACGGAGAAGTGGCCGCTGCTGGCGGTGACTGCAGCTGGCGCCCAATGTGGGGCTCGAAAACCCCAACCCCAGAGGCTGTAACACTTGGGGCTCCTGATGCCCCCTTTGCCAGTGATTCTTCCGTGGGTGCTCACTGCTTTCATTCTTCTGGCTCGAAGTCTTCAGTTTGGTGTGTCATTCCTGTCTCCACCGATCGTCTTCCTGAAAGGCTCCTGAGTCCTTCTGGGTACGTCTTGTAGGGTGAGTGACCACCAGTATGGGGAATAGTCATCCAGCTGCTGCTGCCCCCTGTGCTGCTGCACTGGTTTCTCTCCTCAGGAGTAGGCAAATTAGGGTAAAAGAGAAGGAAGTGACTAAGGTATTAGATGAACTGCTAGCTCTTGCTCCTTGGTTTACAGATTCCTGCTGTTGGGACCCAGAGCCATGGGCTTGTGTGCTATTCATGGCCAGAAAGAGAGAAGTCAGGGAGGGGTGTCCATTATCTGGGCCGTTCTACCCCATTGTTACTGCCATTCTGGCCTTGCTTTGGGGAGTTCCCCCTGATGCCCCTGAGCAGAATACTCTCATACTAAAAATCATAGATAAATAAAGCAACAGGATAGTGGGGATGGCTTGTCCCAGGCATTTCTAGTCAAAGCCACACTAACTGATTTCTCTTCTGATGTGGAAACAATGACTGCTGATAATGAGGTAAAAAATGAGGAATTAGGGTCTGAGGGTCCCCCTAATGAAAAACAGGAAGTCAAGATTGCCCTTGCCCCGCCATTACGGGGCTGTGGCTACTCTCTGCCATCTTGTATTGGCTTTGATGAAAAACAGGAAGTTAAGGCAGCCTCCGCTCCGCCAATATGGGGCGATGGCTACTTTCCACCATCTTGCACTAGCTCTAAGGAAGTTTCCCCCCATCCATCTACCCCTCCCTTCCAGAGGATGACTGGAAACCCCTGCCGCCTAGGCCCTTCTCCTATGATACAATGGGTGATTTTCCACAGTTTTTCCTGGTTACCGTCAATCAGGGACTACAGAACCCTAATGTCTGGAATCCATAGTCTCATGATACTTTAAAAAAGCTGTTAAGGCAGCCATTGAGGATGGCATTCATTCCCCTTGGTTTGGTCAGCTATTAGATACAATCAGCCATGTGGCCAACACTCCCTATGACTGGCAGAATATTGCCCATGCCTGTCTACAGGGAGGTGATTTTCTCTTATAGAAGGCTGCTTATCAGGATGAATGCGAACAACAGGCAGAGCACAATAGAAATGCCAATGTCCAAAACATTGGGTTTGATGCCTTGGTAGGGCATGGCACTTTTGAAACCCCACAAGCCCAGGCACAGGGACCTCCTCATTCCAAAGTATGCTAACTCGTGAGGATACCAAATTAACCAGATTGATACAAAAACCAGGTGAGCCTTTCTCTGACTTCGTTGAAAGGTGCCAACAAAGCGTTAATAGGAAAATCAGCCATGGGGGGAGGGCGCAGATGCTTTGCTCAAGAATCTTGTATATGAAGGCTGCTCTACCAAGTGCCTCCTTGCCATAGGATCTGTTAGACGTATGCTAACTCGTGAGGATACCAAATTAACCAGATTGATACAAAAACCAGGTGAGCCTTTCTCTGACTTCGTTGAAAGGTGCCAACAAAGCGTTAATAGGAAAATCAGCCATGGGGGGAGGGCGCAGATGCTTTGCTCAAGAATCTTGTATATGAAGGCTGCTCTACCAAGTGCCTCCTTGCCATAGGATCTGTTAGACACAAAAATGTCTCTGAATGGATTCTGGCCTGTTGGGATGTGGGGACCGCTTGAGCTCATGCCACAGCTCTCGCTGAGGTACTGGCTGCTCACCAGCCACAGGCTGAGATGAATGAAGGCAAATGTTGGGCCTGTGGAGGACAGGGTCATTGGTCTTGTACCTTCCCTAACAAGATCTGGCAGATGGACGTTACTCACTTCCCTTCCTTTGGCAAGCTCAAATATATCCATCATATTATAGACACCTGTTGTTAATGCAAGGGCGAGGCTATGCTTGTGTCTTTCCAGATAATGTTCCAGCCCCCATTTGGATCCCAGCCCAGAACATCAGAATTGCCTGCGACTGTAAACCTCTCTCCACAACCACCGATCCCAGAGATGGCAGCCCTGACCCTGGAGGAAGCAACGCACCTCTCAACCACTGAGAGACTGACCTGGCATCACAGACCATGAAAGCGACCGGCTCCAACGGCACACCCGATAACCTGTCACAACCTTGAGAATCTCACTTTACAAGCAGAGACTATAGCCATTACTGGTATCTCCTAATTTTTGGACCCTGCATTGTTCTAGTTCAGTTAGCTGTTGCCCCACCTCCAGATCTTTCCAGGCATGTCTCTGCAATGGACCCACTGTTCCTTGCCCTTACCAACCTATAATTGGCCCCTGACAGGTTTCAACAAATTCTTGACCCCTGAGGAGGCCTTACTGGATGTACTGGCTCTCCCTCTGCCAAACCACACAAAGGGACCCACCCTTTGAGGGCTGGTAGTCAATGTTGGGTAAGATCCTGACAGACAGGACAACCTAAGACAGGCACAGTCCATTATGCTGGGTGACCTTTGAGGTGGGGACAACAACGCCGAGGCAAAGAATCTTGACTCCCACTGGTTGGCATGGAGTTGGCACAACCTGCTCTTAAGAAAGCTCACCATCTTGAAGGAGGGAGGTCTTGATACAATGATGCCCTGAGCCATTCTACTTTGCCTTGATGGATCTGGACTGATATCAATATGCTATATATTTTAAACTATACCTTACCTTTAAAAATAAAAAAAGGGAGACGTGGGAGACAGACTTGAGCCTAGGATGAAAGTCTTATTGACAGCCATACAGCAGGCCTGAGGCAACAGCCTGACCACTGGAGCCACAAGGAACGCCTTGTGACATTTGCTCCCATTGGCAGATGAGACTGATGCTTAGAGCTCGCCACTCCCTAATCACCACCCTTGGAATTTCAAATTGCAACACTTAGATATTGCAACAGTCAGGGTCACATGGTTTCCAGGAATCCAGGCTCAGTAATGTGAAACCCAGTATGCTAATGAGGCATCCTATCTGCTGTTCTGTGATAGGACATTAAGTCTGTTATGCTAATAAGATGCTAAGTCTGTTATGCTAATAAGGTATCCTACTTGCTGTACTGTGGTAGGACGCTAAACCTGTTATGTTAATGAGGTATCCTACTTGCTGTGCTGTGATTGGACCACTACCCCTATATAAGCTTGTGCCTTCCTGCAATAAAGCAAACCCATGTCACTGAACCTGACTGGGCAGAAGCAGTGATGACAGGAGGCAGCACAGGGCAAGCAGAAGAGCTGCCTCAGCACCAGGCGAGCAGAAGAGTGGTCTCAGCCCAGGGCGAGCGGAGGAGCAGCCTCGATGCCCATGAGAATGAAGAAGCAGCACCCACAAGAACGGAGAAGTGGCCACCATTGGCAGTGACCACAGACCCTTTGGCCAGGCTTGGGACAAAGTAAGATGTGGCAATGCTGAGAACAATCAGGGCACTGCTACTGAGTCTCTGCCAAGTCTCAGACACATTTGATCCCACAATTTAATCATCACAAAATCTTACAAAGCAGAGAAGGATTTCTTTCTTTTTTTGGTGTGTGTGTGCTATGAGTCTATTGATTCCTTTTCAGAATGTTTTCAAATGCATACTCACAATAACTTACAAAGAAAACCAATTAGTTTAAAATACACTTTTCATAAAATTAAAAGCCTTTCTGTGTCTTCTTAATTTATTAATGCATTAGATATCAAGACCTAGCAGCAAATCTAAAAACATCTGTAAATTTGAAGTACATGAATACAAATGATACTTAGAGATTTCTGCAATAACTGTAATGTAATGGGAAAATGAACATTCTCTGGGTGACAGAGGCACTAGATGCTAACAAATGTTGCATACATTCACAATTGAGATAGTAAATTTCACTTAGCTGATTTCTTTTCCGATCCCAAACAATAGATACTTCTCTATTCCATCCACAATGTCCTTGGAAGTCCATTATCAAGGTAAAAAAGAAATTGTCCCTAATTTACACATAAGGAAACTAGTTTAGAGAGGTTAAGTAATCTTTCAAAGATCACAGTGACAAGGCGAGGGTTCTAACACAGAACCACTGTTGGCCCCTGCAGCTTTGTTCTTCTCTGGCAGTGTTTACCAATTTTTAATGAGCTGCTTAAGGAGAATAGGACAGTTCTCAACTAGGCAGATGGTCAGGGAGGAAGCTCCAGACACAGAGAAGGCCCCAGAATAGGATCAGCTGTGTTACTCACTTTTCTCTAAAATGGCCTACTTCTGGGTTCTCATCCAAAGTTGACCCTTTTGGTGGGAATTTCGAATTTCCTGCCCTTACTCTCCTGAATCAAGTTCCTGTTTTCCTGTGAGTGAACCAATCAACAACATGCATCCTACCCTGTGTAGTCTAAAGGAGGAAAGGGAAGCCCAGTCCTGTCCAACCCTCTGCCTAGTCTATAGACTATAAAAGCCCAGACTCTACAGGGGGTAGATGGTGTTCCAGCTCTGAACACTCCCCCACCCCAAACTCCTTGTGGGGAGGTCTTTTTGCTGTGTGGAGTGTTGCTTGTGCTTCAGTAAACCTTAGCAGTGTGCTGTGGTTACAAACTTCTTGTCTTGTAATTCTTTACCTGGCAAAGAAAAGGACCCAGAGAAGACCCTAGCTGGCTTTGCTGCCAATCATTTGGGAAAACAAGTTACAGTGTGTAAACCTGGTCCATCGCTAGAGATTCTGGCTTAGTAGGTCTGCCCAGTACAAAGTGTGTAGAGAGTGTGGGGTGTGTGTGTGGTGCTGGGAGGGGTGGGGGAGTAGGTAAGATAATGCATTTCTGATCAACCCCCTGTGATTCTGTGCTGCTGGATTAAGATCCTGGGACCACACTGTGAATAAAAGTCCCCAGGGAATAAAAAAAAAACACCTTCCATCTTCAGACTGGACTTCTTCCTGCAAGGCTGATCAACTGATTAGAAAGTCAATGAATGTGAAGAGTTTGGAATGTTGCAGGTTCAATCTAATCACTATTTATCTCGGGTCATCTTTAGCTCCCTAAGCAGCCACTCCTTGCTACCTGCTTCTGATCTAACATCCTGTAACTAACAGATAAAAAACCTTTTAGAATGTATTATCCTAGCAGACCACCTGGTCTCACCAATCAAAAGGCTAAGAATGTCATCAGCTAGCATCTGAGACCTATAGTAAAAAACCCCTTGATTTGCTACAACCTGCCTACTGAATATATCCTCCAATGTATTTGAAGTGTGTCTTGATTTATGACTTTTCTTTGTTCTGTTACTATAAAAATGTAAGGCAACTGTTACCACACTGGAACATGGTATTTGGGGAAACCTAAATCTGTGTTCTTGGGCCATAGTCACTCATAATTTGGCTCCAGAATAAACCATCTCTTTAGTCTTTGAGGTGAGAGCTGTGTATTTTGTGGACAACACTATACCTTCCAACAGTGACAAAGGGCACCCAATTCAAAGCTGTGAGGCTATCAGTCCTTAACTCTTTGGAGTACAGAGACTTTGGGCAGGTGGTACTAAGTCAAGCTGCCTTCTTGGTTGGACCTAACCAGGAGCAACAAGTTTGTTCTCATCATCTGTCTCCTTGTTCCTCACCTCAAGTATGACTCTGCTTCAGGCCTGTCTCTAATTCCATTTTAGGCTGGCTTTCACTGGGGAAGTACCAAGTAAGGAAAAAGCCCCAGGGTGATTAGCCTGTCAGGTCTTGGGGACAGTCTTGCCTCAGCTCTTCAAGATAGGTGAGGACTCCCTCACATACTCCCCCATCAGTTGCCAGTGCAGATAGGCCTTCCCTGGGCCTGCCTCTAGTCCAATGGTGATCAATCTTGGTGGGGCAGGGAAAAGATAAAGGAGTTTTGAAAAATGTGTCTGTCTCCACCCCAGAACTCTGGATGGTCTGTCTGGGCATTAAGATTTGTAAAAGCTACCAGGTGGTTCTAAGACACATCCAAAGTCAAGAACCACTTGTTTAGTGAGAGTTGTGCTCATGACTGTGGAATGACAGCTCTGCACCACACACTGTTAGACGGCTCACATGCAGTACTTCCCTCATCCTCACAGCAATACTTTACAGGTAAGGAAGCTGAGCTGAGCCTAACTTGTCCAAAGCCACATGACAAGTATATGATGAAGAACCAAAATGCATGTTAGTCTGCCTCCAAAACCTAAATTCTTAAAATCCTGCCATTTCCTAACTGGTCTTGATATAAAAGCAGTAACATTTTCTTGCCCAAGATCTGATATTTTCCTTTTAATTTGGTGCTGATCACCTTTGAGTTCATCGAGTGCGTTTAAACCCTTCAGGCCACGGCCACAGGAGGCTCATCTTTTCCAGGCATGGCTCAGGCTTCTTTTGTTTATTGTCACAAAGGTGTCTCCTTTTGGTTTTATCAGATGCCCAGTCTGGTGTCCTCCTTGTCCTCTGAGGCAAGGAGGTTCTTGACTGTGATGATGTCAGAATGAACAACTACCCTGAGTAGGCTTAATATATTACCCAGTGTCCAATTTAAACTAAGGGCAAGGATTTCAGGAACTTAGGCCAAAAAGCATTAAGGGCAAGTTTGGCACCACCCTGAGAAAAAGCAAGAGGAAAAAGACTTGGTGGTTAGATAATCTGGAAACAGATACCACATTTTCCCTTTACAACATGTGACAGTGAAAGGTACTTTGGCTCTTAAGCCCTACTTTGTACAAAATGAGAATAAAAATAGCTAACAGGCTTATAAGGATGAAAGAGATTCGAAGACACGGCTGTGATTGACAGACCTGATTGTCACAGACCTGTTCATGGTTTTTAGCTGTTTAACAGGTATTCTCAGTTGGCCATAAGTGCTGGTGATGCTATTTCAGTGAAGCTATTTACTTCATTGTGATGTCATTGTTACTTCAGATCTAGAAACCTGCATATATGTTTATAGGCACTTCCTATAAGACAAATTCCCAAGGTTCTATATAATGATGTACTGGAAGGGATCCCATAGAAACAGAAAATGGATGTGAAAGGATGACGGAATTGTTAGTAATTTGTTATTCTTTTAAAATTTACTTATTACTGTTCTAATATTTGAACAGCACCTAAAGTTGAAAATAAACCAGGCAAACCAGAAAGATCGGCAGTAAAATGGAATATTTTTGAAAAGCTACTGTGTGCAGACACATCTGCTTAAACTCCCAAATAACCCTTGTGGTGCAAGTTAGTATGTCAGAGATCCAAAAGAAACTGCCACAAGATCACTGTTAACAGTGAGTAGTCAGGGACTTAAACACAAGTCCACATGACTTTGAAGGATGGCTGTTCATCCATGAGTGTCTAATTCAAAAGACTCAGACTGTATACCACCAGGCACATTAAGGCACATTAGTTGCAAAGCCAAGTGATTAGAGTGACTAAAACCCAAGTTCTTAGTTCCTAAAGTTATAAGACTCAGGTGTGTTCTTTGAGAAAGATTGTAATCTTAATATTGTTTATAAAATAAAACACAAAATCCTCACATAAATCTTTATTGGATATTTTAAGCTAGACAAAAAGTATGATCAGAAAATGCTTGAACAATAAATAACAAAGACCTATTGCCTCCCTCCCTTCTCAAAGCACTTTGGATGAAAGGAAATTGTCCCAAGGGCCATCACCATAAACATTAGCATTATGAAGAGAAGGACTAGACACCATCTGTAGGAATGACTTTTATCTAACCTTGTAACCAGAAGATGTATTAAAATCATCTAGCACTATCTCAGCTTGCTTATAATGTAAAACAAGTTTACTAAGCCTTGAGCTCCTCTTGTAACCTACAACAACATATGGCCTTAATCCCTCATGACCCTTCCTCACCCTTGACCCAGAATAATGTATGAATGTGTATATGTTTTGCATAAGAAGCAGATGTAAACATCTGTATCTGTGTTGCAAACAACAGGGATTAAATTGATAACATCTCTTTGTGGTTGTGTGCATGCCTTCCTAGGTCAATAGGGGTCAGAAGAAACAAAAATCCTCTTTTCTGTCATTTCATGCTGGAGATCCTGTTTCAATAAAAGAAAGACCAGGTCCTTATTTGAGAGCACAGTTCTGAGAGCAATCTGAAGGAACAGGTGCTCAGACCAGTTTGGGTTTCCTCTTGGCTAAAATGGATGCTAAGAGTCAGGCTGTTTTTATTTAGTCATTACTATAATGTGGTATTGCATAACTGCCACAACTATCCCTCTGAAAATGGATTAGGTAGGCAACCCGTGTGGGCATGTCTGCCTAACAGAGGGGTGGGGTGTAAACAAGACCAAAGATGATCACATCAAATGAAAAACATGTAGAGCTGAACATGTACAGATCCCACATGATCAACCAGTCACCAGAAGATGTTACCTGGCAGCTTCCACCTGGCTCTGCAAAACATGCTAACTGGCTTCAAGGTATAATCAGACACCTGATTGGCTGGATTGTAAAAGAAATTTTCATTTCATCACTGTGGAAGGATTGCACCATATAGCTTTCTATGCACCACAGAATACACACTTGACATTGGCAAACTCCAATAAGACACTCCAAATAGAAAAAGAGTGTTTCAGTATTACCTAGGGTAGATTTAAACAAACAGAAGACTTTTCAGCCACCTGCAAAATGGAGATTCAAGCCAGAGCTAAAAATAAATAGCTAAACCCAAACTAAAAATACTCAATTTAAAATTCTGTGCTGCAGTCGCCGCCAGCGACGGCCGCTCCTCCGTTCTCATGGGTGCCACTCCTTCATTCTCACGGGCGTCGAGGCTTCTCCTCCGCTCACCCTGGGCTGAGGCCACTCTTCTGCCTGCCCTGGGCTGAGGATGCTCTTCTGCTCGCCTGGTGCTGCCTCCTATTGTCACCACTTCTGCCTGGTCCTGGACCCCAGGGTTGGTGAGGAGACTGTGTCAGCGGAGCCGCATTCAGACACAGGAGACCAGGTTCAGTGACACAGGTCTGCTTTATTGCAGGAAGGCATAAGCTTATATAGGAGTAGTGGTCCAATCACAGCATAGCAAGTAGGACACCTTATTAGCATAACAGACTTAGCATCCTATTAGCATAAAAGACTTAATGTCCTATCACAGAATAGCGGGTAGGATGCCTCATTAGCATAATGGGTTTCAGATTACAGAGCCTGGATTCCTGGAAACCACATGACCCTGACTGTTGCAATATCTAAGTGCTACAATTTTGGATTTCAAGGGTGGTGATTAGGGAGTGCCGAGCTCTAGGCATCAGTTTCATGATCTGCCAATGGGATCAAATGTCACAAGGTGTTTCTTGTGGCTCCAGCCGTCAGGCTGTTGCCTCGGGCCTGCTGCATGGCTGTCAATAAGACTTTCACCCTAGGCTCAAGCCTGTCTCCCACACTATGCTAGTAGGCTGTGAGACAATTCACCATGGACAAAAGAGCAGTTCAGGTGGGGCAGTGGTACATGCCTGGAATCCTCTCTCGCTGTTCCCAGGTCTTTGTCACCCATCTGTCTCACTCTGTGCAGGCATTCCAGGAGATGAAACGATGCAGCTGGAGGAGATGGGCTGAGAGCACAAAGCTCATGTGGGCCAGCAGGAACCATTACCTGATGGAAGCCGTGTGGATCTACTCACACATGCAGGGGCAACTGGTACAAAGGGGTAAAAAAGGCCAAGAGTAGCCGAGGACAAAGAGGGGCTTCTTAGAAGATAGAATAGATTCCCCTGCCACTGTAGAATCATAATGTCCCGAAGGACAAGGCCATAAGTTCTTCCTCAGGATAAGCAGTCTCTGGGAGACACAAAACCTAAGAAAAGCGAAAGTCAACTACCTTGCATTTCACCAGTTAGCCCAGAAAATCAGAACCCTTGTCAGTAACCAGAACGCTAAAAATCTATAAACCTCTTTTGGTTGATCAATTTGTCCCCTAAAGCCAATTTATACCACAGCAATTCCCACAGTCCCTGGTGAATGGGGCATGGATCAATTACCACTTGACCTACTGCTGACCTCCACTAACTAGGTGTCCACAGCACAAGATGTTTCTGGTCAGTTTAGATCAGGGACAAGTTTGTCAGCCACAGTGTTCTTCTCCCAGGAGTAAGTGTCCACTAGGCTGTGAAGGCAACCCCCTACTCCCATGACCTTGTTAAATTAAGACCTGCTGACACCAGGGACTTTACTCAGAGACCTAGGACAGGAAGATGGGATGAAGTAAGAGTACTTCTGAGCCTCACACCAAACCAGAAGACCTGCCTATTAGCCATTTTTGCACCAAATCAGTCAAAAAAGGAAGACAGTAAAGTTAAAATGGTCTGTCTACACCTTTCTACAGTATAGGCAGGGAGTAGCTGCTTCACATACATTGTAAGCAAGAATTTCAAATGAACAATTTATCAGTTTTATGTTTTCTCTGATTTTCCTCTTCATTAAAATTTAACAACCTCCAAGTCATATTCTCGATGGCTTCATAGCATGATAGTAGGTACTTGGTTATGTCTGTATGGAAAACTGATGCTCCTTACATGAATCCCATCAGCAGAGTCAAAAACAGCATGCTCACTGTGATTCTACATTTTGTTCTTAATTCAGCAGACTGCTGTGAAAAGCGTGTTCCTCCTCTGACCAAACTAATTCAAGCTCATGCTCAATGGTAGGCAGATCCTCTATGACGGTCCTCCCTCCTCTAAGGATTTGCAGACAAAACACATCATGGCACCCAGAAGACCATCCTGGTCAGGCCAGAGACTGCAACATATACTGTGTTCCCTGAGTGTCTAACTGGCCTGGGAGATAAAATTATTGAGTGATTGGTGAGGCAAGGCATATGCATATGCAAGTGCACATCTCCCTGTACACATGCATGAGTGGCAGGGAGAGATGACAAGGCCAGAAAGGAAGAGCAGCTCTCTGTGTACTCTCCTCTTAGTGGAAAACCCAACAGTGGCCTTATTCTTCCCTTCCTTGCCAGAATGAAATCCAGGTACCTATGGAAACATGTTTATTAAATACATTGTGGGGGTGACAGCTCAGTCAGTTGTGTCAGCATTTCTGTGACCACAGTGCTGATGCGTGAAATTATGTATGTGGTAAAAAATGCTGAGGGGCGACAACTGATACAAGATACTGGAGGCTGGAAATGAGTGACCAGACCAAGGAATGGGCACTTTTATCACATTACAAAATAGTTAAGAAAATAAATTATTGTTGAGCTGATTTCTATTTTTCCCCTTGATTATTTTGATAAAATTGTAAAAAATCCAAATTTCAATAATAGCATCTAGGAAACTTAAATATTTAGGATTTTTTTTTTTTTTTTTTGAGACAGGGCCTTAGCAACTAGGCTGTTTTAAAACTCCCATCCTCCTGTCAGCCTCCTGAGTGCTGGGATTACATGGGTGCAACATGATGCTTTAACAGCTGCCTTTAGACTGAACCTCAGTCTTGTCCTCAGGCCTACCTGGTTGGAGAATCTCATGAAGTACAGGGAGGTTAAATAGATAAAAGAGTTATATTGTCTTTTAATAAAGAGCTCACAATGTAGATGGGATTATATAATACACAGGTATTCTTCAAGAGTTTTACAATACAAGAATTGAGTATAAATTTAATTTTGGTAAGTAAGATTTTATTTTACCTGTATTGGGAAAACTATACAGATAGATGCATCTTACAGTTTATCCTTTATGATTTTCAAAGCAAAGAAAACCTGAGTATTCTATTTCATGTCTTTAAAGTTTAATATAGTCATATTTTCACATACTGTTTTTTAAATCCATGTTTATTTATAAGGGTCAGGGGAAGCTCCAACAGGGGTAAGTAGGTACTGTGGGACAGGGTAGAAGGCAAACTGAATACTTAGGCATCAGGAAGCCAAGAAGCAAAGCATAATTCAGATCCAAGTGGGGTTAATCAGGGAAGGCTATGCCTGTGTGTACATGCTGCTCCTTCTACAACGCTGCACTGTACAACATCCTAGGATAGTACAAGAGATGCAGATGACACAAGTCTCCCTTCTCATCATGGAGAACAGACATTATTAGGCTATCTTGTTTTACTCCAGATACATGGAAACAAAAACATAAACATACACAGTCACCTCTGGAACATCCATATTCATTGAACTAGAAAGAAAAGGCACCAGAACCCAGGAGGACATGACTAAATCACCAAAGTGATTGTGGACTGCACTTCATTTTGAGTGTAGGTGCTCACATTTCTGCTATGAATACTGGTCATCCAGAGTTAGAAACCTTTTCATCATTTGTTTACAGCTGGTGCACACAGTTAAGGGTTAATCTCAGGACACATTCTTAGACTGGTGGCTAAAGTGCTATAGAGTCTACACAACCCTGTAACTGTGAAAATGCTATTTTGAATTTGGAAAAAAATCATGGCATGGACAAATAACTCAGCTCACAGTTAGAAATGAAAACAAAATGTAACCATTTTTGTTTTGTTTTGATTGAATCTAGGACCTTACACATGCTAGGCAGGGGTTCTACTACTGACCTACATCCTTAACTGAAAGTAATTTTAAAAAATTCTACAAAAGCACTATAATTTCGTTTTAACTGCTGCAAGGTCTCTCATGTTTTAGTTGTTTTACTCCTTACCCAGTTTACCTACTGCCTCTCTGCTCCTTTAAAAAATTTGGTCTCTTTATTCTCTTCATTAACACATTAATACAAAGGGACTTTTAGTTCCTCACCCCACCTGCAGGTTTGTGACCTGTCTTCTAAACCTTGTCCTGAATGTTCTCCCAAGTGCTCTCATGTGGGAAGCGAGCATGGCCGAGCCAGCCAAAGATGGCACCCTGGCTGGCTGCCAAACCTCGTGTTGTTTACTTCTACTCTTGGCTGACTGCCAAGGCTCGTGATTCCCGCTTGTTTACTCCAAACATGGTGAGCCGAACAGGTGCTGCCAGCCTGATGATCTTGCTACGTGGCCAATGAGCTGCCACTCTGCCTGCCCGCTGCACGTGTGTGTGCCCTGATTGGTCCTGGCCTGGGGGAGGGCTGTTGGAAACACTATATGAACAGCTGAGGTGTGTAATAGA
>NW_008356676.1:882756-920834 GCF_000622305.1 Nannospalax galili
GCCCTGGCTGGCTGCCAAACCTCGTGCTGTTTACTTCAACTCTTGGCTGATTGCCAAGGCTCGTGAATCCCGCTTTTTTACCCCAACTCTGAAGTATGGTGAGCCCCAAAACAGGTGCTGCCAGCCTGATGATCTTGCTACGTGCCTATGAGCTACACTCTGCCTGGCCGCTGCACGTGTGTGAGCCCTGATTGGTACCGGCTGGGGGGAGGGCTGTTGGAAACGCTATATAAAGAGCTGAAGTGTGTAATAGGGGGAACACAGCATCATAAGGACAGAGACAGACAGAGGAGACAGAGAGACAGACAGAGGTAGGAGACAGCATCATGGGGAACACAGCATCATAAGGACAGAGACAGACAGAGGAGACAGAGAGACAGACAGAGGTAGGAGACAGCATCATAGTGAGAGAGAATGTATGACAGAGAATAAGAGAGAATAAAGGAAGAAAGAGAAATAGAAGCTTGAACCTCACCTTGGTGTCTGTGTCGTCTTTCCTGGACTCTGCTGGACAGAGTCCCGGCTCGCGACACTCTCACCAAAACGCTTCAAATGAAATCTCATCAGAGATTTCTATAGACCCTCTGAGCCAGAGAAATCCACACTGTTAAACTTTACAGCTGCAACTTTGCTATGTGCAATTAGAACACCACAAGTTTTCAGGGCAGAATTACAGATGTTAGCTACCCATTGCTTGTGATGCACAATGACTCTGGATCCTTCCATATATGTCTTTTTTTTTTCACAATCATGATCCAAGGTTACAAGAGTGAGCCAAAAGTGATAGAAACCCTGTTACTTGCCTGCTTTCCACATACTTGGTGCATGTGCTTCAAGGTCAAGCCAAACTGAACTGGGAACCCACTCCCATCTTTAAAATAGAGTTGTAATCTGGAAAGTTTCCTAACTCCTTTTAAGCCTTTGTTTCTTCACCTGTAAAATCAATAATAGTTGCAACAATCTCTTAGTATAGCTATAAAAATTAAAAGACAATGTAGGTAGAATATTTGCATAGGTGTTTAACAAATATTAACTATAATTAAAATATTTGGTTTCGGGGCTGGAGAGATAGCTCAGTCATTAAGAGCACTGGTTGCTCTTGCAGAGGACCTGGGCTGGATTCGCAGCATACACATGGCAGCTAACAACCATCTGTAACTCCAGTTCCAGGGAATCTGACACCTTCTTCTGACCTCCACACTCACTGCACAACACGGGTACACTTAAATACATTCAGGCAATACACTCATACATGTAAAATTTTAAAAAAATTAAAACAATATTTGGTTTATGAAAATTATATTGTTCCTTGACCTTTAGCATACCAGGTCTTAGCAGAAGCCTGCTCAGACTTAAAATGTTGACCAGTGCAGGTAGGCACTGTTGTAGAGATAAGAGGGGTATGGGTTACTATGGAAGGTAGAGAACAAAACTTAATGAATTTGAATTTCAATTGAAATAGGATTTTTAATAATAAAAAAGGGGCTTTTTATAAATTCTTTGGCTCAGCAACAATAAAAAGAGGAAAGGAGCACTCAACTGGGAACAATAGCTACTCAGCTCATAAAAAGTCATTAGAAAGAACATTTTCTTTGTCTATCATGCCTAGCAATTCTCTGCTGGTGGGCAACGATCCAGATCACTTAGAGTCCACCTATAAAAATGAGTTCAGGGAACTTTCCCAAATTTGCAGCTAATAAATGATACTGACCAAATTCTAATTTCCTAATGTGTATAACTACACGAAAAATAAAATTTTGGTTCCTAAGTCACACAATGTTTTTGACAAGTAGAAACTGATCTAGTGTTAAAGGAATATACTCTTTGGGCTGTGTTTCCATTAGAAGCAAGGGAGGATGCTGACATATTCTCACTCTCATCAGATCTTCCTGTAGCCAGAGCCTTCTGCAAATCAGCAGCTGGGAGAGGTGGGGTGTCTGTGGACAGTGTGGTTCCCACTCTATGGAATAAGACAGCCTCCTTGGAAATACTCTGCAGCTCATCCCAAGTTGCTGGAGTCAGAGAAACTTATTTTTGGCATTAGGATCTGCTCCCACAAATGTCATTAAACTATCTTTAGCTAATTATGAAACATGTTGAAGATAAGTCATAAAAAGCTCTTTTCTTTATTCCCCATGACAACCAAAAATTTTCTGTACATGGATAATGTCATCTTTAATGGCCTTGCTATATAAGCAGCATAACTCCTAAATTTTCTTGTTAATTAAAAAGTATGAGGACAAACGCACCTGTATTGAACATTTTTTCTACTTAGTTTGAACATACGCATATTAACAATGAATGTATTTTGCATCTTTTCAGCCTTAGTAATTTCTGTCCTGAATGGTGAAAATGTCTTTCAAACAACATACCGAAGTGCTCTGAAGACTAAATGGAACAATGCCTGCTACATTCAGCAGTCTTTCCTTCTTATTAAACTTCTTTCCACATTGGACTTTATGCTACAGACTGGTACCACTAACTACAATCTAACTGGCCCTCCATGCTCTTCTTTAACTGTTCACCAGACCTGCATTTTCTCTGTTAAGTAGTTGTGCTTTTAAAGGGTCTTTCTTCATCTCAGACGTACCTAAGATGTAAAAGAAACTGCAGCATCCACATGCTTAATTAAGCAGAACATGCAATGACAGCAAATAAGCAAAAGCAATCTTTACTGAAGATAGGTAACCATTCAAAAAGGCTCTTTACAGATGATAAGGAATTGAAGGCAGGTGATTGATCAAAATCCAATTTATAACTACACTGCCATTTAGATAGAGAATTATTATCTACCTAAAGTAGTAGCTGTGTCAACTGAAACTTCCTGAGCTTGTACTCCAAGGATCTATAGTTAAATTACACATGACTATGTAACTGGAGACTGAACTCAAGGCCTTGTGCATGCTAGGCAAATACTTTATTAGAGTTATATCTCCAACTCTTTTTTTGAAAAAGTTCATTTCTGTTTTTAAGACGGTCTTGCTAAATTTCCCAGGCTGGTTTGAACTTGCACTCCTCTTGTCTAACCCACTTAGGTAGCTGAGATTATAGGTACTCCACCACACCTGCATGACTGAATTTTTAATGCCTTAAGATGATTTAATAAAGGGGGTAAAATCCTCCCACCCTGCCCTTCTAAATGCTAAAAAGGACTACCGATTCTTTCACAGGCCTCCCTAAAAAGACACAAAGGACTCTCCACTTTGAATGTAGGTAGGCTCTGTAACTCTTTGATCATTGATTTAGGATACCCTTACAGTTTCTAGACCCAAGACAAGGTGAGTAGCTTCCACTTCCTGTTTCTTGGACAACTATCTCCTACAGCACAGCTGCTCTGTTGTGAGGATGCTCTAGCAGCCCTATGTTCTCCATGTAAAAGGGCTACGGGTCTAACCAACAGCCAGTTCTAAGGTGCAGCCCCATGAAGTGGTTCCTCCAGCCTCAGTTGATGCTGCATGGATGCCAATAATCCTTCCCAAGTCACATTCAAGAGTAAAATAAATAATTATTGGAATATATCTCAAATCTTAATCCAATGTATTCTAAAAGATAAAATCAATTAAATGGGGGCAGTAAAAGAATAGCTTACTGAGTACTTGCTACATGACTAAATTACTTATACACCTTATTTCCTACAATGACCTTACTAGGTATGATTCATTTATGTGTATTTTTGCTAATTCTGATCTCGGGAGAAACAAGACTAACTCACCAATTAAATGGTATCTTGAATTGATTTTGTTAAAAACCCAGTGCTGTATCACTCATTCCAGGAAGACTTTTCCCAAGCATTGAGATTTAAAACATTCTTTAGCCTATAATCTGTACCTGTCTGATAGTTATTATTTATGTGATTTATCTTTTCTCTCTACGTAACTTCCTCTGCATCAGGATGCATGACTGATCCACACTTCTCTCCGAGAGCCCACTACAGTGCCTTGCACACCATAGGTGGGTCAATAAATATTAGAAGAATGAATAATTGAATAAATATACAGCATAGGAAGACTATAATTAAATACAACCACCTTAGACTTTTCCCAGCTCTTTTCAGCCATTCCTCACAGGGCTCATTTTACAAATCTTTAATCATTTTAGTGGCTCTCCAAGTCCTCATGCTTCAGCTATATGGTCTCAGAGAGAGCAGAGTCCTTTAATAAGTTCTAATCACTACTTCACAGGTCATCATTTAGTAAATGACATTACACATTAGATCATTTCCCCAGGAGGTAGCAGCCACTATTTAGTCTCAGAACATTTAAAGCACCTTACATAGGCAGAGTCCTCAAATCCTCTAAACAAGCAAGGGACAGTGAGAATATAAACACGAGCACTGCAAAGAAAGTTCCTACTCTGCTCACAAACCCCAGGACATTCCTGACGGTCAAACTTTCTGCATGAGTCTGAGGCATGGGGTTAGGGCTAATGTAACAGAAGTCTTTAAAAGTGTAATATCGCTATCACACGCACACATACCCCCCATAACTACAAAACAAAGCACTGCTACAGAATTTATGAGGTTCTTTTAAAAGGAAATAAAAAACAAGGCTATTCATCTTTTATTGTTGCATAGTTTAATGATGAAAGAAAGGATTTGGTCAATATGAAACTTCAGACCATAGTTCACACTAATTTGCAGGGCTTTTAAAGTCTTGCATTTCTTTTTCTTTAGTGTATTCCTTGAGCACCAATTAATGTTTGGTGGTTGCTTCTAGCAAGTCTTTTGCTTCATTTATTTTGGATGCTAAGTAAGGAGATCCACCTGGGAAGACAAAGAAAAATGAATGGATTAAAGCATGTGCCATTATTGACATTTTAAAAGTCAATACAGCAGAAAAAAATGTAATTCTGATATTTTCCCACATATTTTTCTTCTGAAAAAGTATTTTATATGCTCATCAGAAATCAAAATAGCACAAAATAAACTTTTTTAGTGATGTAGCAGATATCCAACAATCAAGATATAAGTTCTGAGAAAAGTGTGAGTTATGATCAGCTGGAAAACATTTCACCACTAAGACATTTGACCGTAGTATGGTTGGAAATAGCACGTGATTAGGTAAGCAAAGTAACAAAGTTTTTTCATAGCTTTTCTTGTAAAGCAATAAATATTTATTACCTTTAAGAAAAAGGCAAATCCATCTAAGGGATCTTTTCATATTTTATAAGATTTTACAAAATAAAACACCTTTAAAACTGCATATTTAAAAGTAATATCCAGTGCTAAAAATTGTATTTGTTAATACAGATGAATGAACTAATACTAACAAATGAGGGATTAAAAAATGGTGCTAGAAGAAATTCTGTCTCTGAAGTGATTCCATTCGAGTATTTACAGTGTAGCCTTGGATTTACAATGCTCTAAAATAAAATTAAGTCGGTTCGTTTTTAGAGTTCTTTGAGATGAATTCTTTCTAATACAAACAGAAAATTCAAGGGAATTTCAAATGCAGACTCATCATAATCATAAAAAGTACCTATCTGACATACAAAAACAACAACCCCAAAGTGTCACATTAAAAGAAAACATCACACTCCTTCCAACTTCTAATCCTGAACACTACCATTACTTAAGCTAACAATCATATTACAGTTCAACAGTCTCTTTGTCTCTATTTTCTATTTTTCTCTTAAATGCAAACTATCTATAGTGGTTGCAAATATCATAAGGCTTCAGTAAACCAAAAGCATGCAGACAGTATAGGTATAAACTGCCCTGACTTTATTTAAGCCTTTTATTCATATCTTACCAACCTACTTTACAAAGGAAAAAAAAATCAGGGAAAGCAGATGTTTTGGGGCTGTAATAGAAAGGACAATGCTGGGGGAGCTATATTTAGCTTTTTTTTCCCTTGAGGATACTACTGACATTTTCATATCAAGGTCTGAAATATTATAAGCATTTAAGGAATATATCATACATGATGAGAATTACAAAGAAAGTTCATAACTCTCATGGCTATGAAATAAGTTGATTTCATGATTATCTTTAAGAATGACCTTGAAATAGATAATGCTCATCTTGGTCAGCTGTTTAAAATTTTAGAGTTATCAAGCAGTTGACAGGCATTTTGTGTATCCTCAAAAATATTAAAGTATTAACTAAACTTAAATATAACCTTTAACTGTTAATATATATCCTTGGCATTTAAATCATGGGCCATAATAAACTCATTAAACAGAAAAAAGAACCCAAGTCACATAAGATTGAGGTCTTATTAAAAGTTTATTTATTGATGGCAATGTTAGAGGAAAGTGACAGTTCATTCAAAATATTGCGGAATTCTCTACCACTCATCCTTTTTAAACTACAGGGACACTGGACTTGGGGTTTATGTACTTGGTAGAAAGTTTAGATTGACCTTTGTGACTCTCATTCTACCTATTAATACTTGGACCCAAATTACAATTCCTAGATCCTCCACACAGCTTTGATTCAAATTAAGTTCCACCAATTAGGGGCACATGCTTGAGAGGCGTGGGAGGATGAAGTGAGGGAAAGGGCTTCTCGTCAGGCTTTACTCTTGCTGGTACAGACATATGCAGGAAGTGTGGTGCAGCGGTGGCAGCAACTGTTTCTTGCAGAAGAGGCAGAAGTTTGTCTGACCAGCAGCTCTGTAACTGTGGAGTCACTCTTCTAGGCCAAGTGCAGAATTTGCTCCTTCAGCCCTTCGAACAATTTGTTATCTATATAATAAAATTTCAGTTTCTGGCCCCTGACTGATAGCACAATACAGGATACATATCCTATACATACTTATTGTAAAAAAAAAAATGCTCTTGAGTAATTTTTCAGTCCTTTTCAAAGGGGTTTTCGGGGGGGGGGATGAGGAATCCTCTTGGTTCTATTTAAATACAGCAATCAACTTTCCTAATATCAGTGTATGTTTATACTTCCACTAAATATGCTATCCTGAACCATCATGTTTAAGATCAATCCTTCTTTTGACACCAATTAGGAGAGATAAAAAGTACAAACACAAACACATCAGTATAAAAGCACTGGAAAGTTACTAAGTCAGCCAGTTCCTTATTACAGGTATTTGAGACAGGGAACATGCACCACATAAGCCTAACAGTATGATCTGCTTTTATGGTACAGAAGCTAGACACCAAGATACAGCTCCACTGTATCATGTTCTAGGAGAGACATGCCTGCTCCATGTGATGGAGAGCAGCACCATGACTTCCCAAGCTGCAGAGGATTGGTAGTGGGAAGCACTAAGGGCTGGACCTTCACAGTGGATGGATGTGGTCTATGACTTACTACCACACTGCATAGGTGGAAGAATTTGCCCAAACTCATCAAACTGTGGACATAAATAGATGTAATATATCTGTATTCTAGAAAAATTATCTGAATATGGCTAATTTACAAAAAGTTAGCCAACTCCATGTTAGTTACAAAGACTTTGTTTTCAAATGATATAAAGATGTAATAAAAATAAAGTTAGGATTGCAGTGCTAACTATCAGTTGCAAACTACATTAAGGCAAAATGAATAAAGCGAAAATGAAAAATGATAAGAGTGGTGTAGTGGCACAGGCCTTTGGTCCCAGCACTTGGGAGGCAGAGGCTGGTGGATCTCTGTGAGATTGAGGACAGCCTGTTCTACATAATAAGTATTATGAGATAAGGCCAGCTGGGGCTACAGGTAGATCCTATCTCAAAAAAGACCAAAAAATAAAATAAAATTAAAGTAAAAATAAATTGTATATGCCTAATATAGCACTATACTGAAAGAACTCAAAAGGAAAAATGAATGACCCATAACACTGGGAGGCTTAATACATTTCTCTCAATAATTCATTGAACAATTAGAGAAAGAACAACAAAACAAATACCACAATGAACAAACTTGATCTGATGTATGCAACACACTTCCCCCTTCAAATGCAGGACAGAGCTTTCTTTTATACTACATTTAGAACACTTACCAAAATTCACCATGTGCCAATAAAGCAAATTTCAGCACATTTCAAAAATGAAAATCACAAGCAATGGGACTTGAACTGTGTTCTGTTAACAATGACCAGGCAGACTTAAAAATTGAGAATGTTTAGAAAATATTATAGATCAGTTATATGTACTTCCATTTTCCAGTAAGTTCATTAAAAATTTTTTTTAAAGAAAAATCACCAGCAATTAAGGGGAAAATCAAAACAAAAACAAGTCCTATACCACTGAATGCTTAAGCAGAACTGATGTGGACTATGTTAACTGACTACTGTGGAATTATTTGGGAAATCAATACCAAACACATCTGGGGGAGCTCAATGTTATAAGTCAATCAGCTGAGTTCTAAATAATTCAATGTATCAATGAAGACATCAAGCAGAAATTAGCATTCAAGAGAGAGACTTGACAAAGTCAAAGGTTAGGTTCCATATGGTGGTAAGAACAAACTCTCACAAGCTGTCCTCTGACCTCCACACTCATGCCATGACACACACACATCATACTAGAAACCAATCACCTTCATGTCAAAGCTCTGAAAAAATTTAGGTGAAAGAAAACCATAACCTATCAAGACCAGTAAAAGAAGAAATGGAAAATCAAGAGCATCCTATCAATTTAAGGAATTGAATCTGTAATTAAAAACTTTTCAACAAAAAATATCCTGGCAAGAATTTTATCAACAACCCCGCCAAACCAGATGAATGGGAAACCATATTTCAACTTTTTATATTCCCAGTATTACCTTTGATAACAAAGTCTGCTGAAGATGTCACAAGAAAGGAAGCCATAGATCAATGTCTCTTATGAGCATAAGTTAAAAACATAATGATCAATTATCCAATCAGATTAAATATTGTGACCAAGTTAGGCTTATGTCGGAAATGCAACATTGACTTTCACTAATTCAAATATTAAGCAATGTGGTTCACCTCATTATATGTTCAAAATACCTTTATAATAAGCTTTTAGTGAACTAAGAATAGGAAGACACTTCTTTGGTGTGATAAAACCACCAGAAATATAGCAAATGACACTACTAGTAGTAAAATGTTGAAAACTCTGGTTCTGAGGTTGGGAATAAGATATCTGCCATAAATGAATTAAGGGAGTTGGTGGATTCAATATAAATATATCTGAAAAAAAAATCAATATTTCTGTACCCTAGCAATAAATAACTACAGAATAATTTTTGAAATATCACAATTTATAACAGCACTTAAAAAACCAATACCTGGTGCAAGGAGTGGTGGTGCAAACCTTTTAATCCCAGCATTTGGGAGGCAGAGGCAGGCAGCTCTATGTGGGATCAAGGCCAGCCTGGGCTACATAGTGAGTTCCAGGTCAGTTTGAGTTATTAAAAGACTCTGTCTCAAAAAGACCAAGAAATAAAATAAATCAATACCTAGGGATTGTAACTAAGTGGGAAAGTACCAGGTTAGCATGTGCCCGGTCCTGGGCTCAATTCCTGACACCTTTAAGTAAACGAAAATTATACCTAGCAATAAATTTAGTAAATTAAAACTAAAACATAGAAATTGTAAAATGTTACTGGAACAAAGATGATCTAAAGAAATAGAAAGTTCTATCTTATTCATAGATAGATAGGAAAATTCAACATTGTAAGATGTAAATTCTCCACAAACAGAATATATATCTGGAACAATTCCAACCATGATTCTAGATTTATGGGTGAATATACACATACATGCAAACTGGCAGGCTAGGTTTGTTGTTGTTTGGTTTTGGTTGTTTTTGTGGGTTTTGAGACAGAATTATCAACTTGACACAGCCTACACATACCTGGGAAGAGGAAATCTCAACTGAGGAACTGTTTCCATCAGATTGGCATGTGAGCATATCTGTTGGGCATTTTGATTGTTGATGGATATGGGAGGGCCCAGTCCACTGTGGGCAGTAGCATCCCTGGGCAGGTAGGCCTCACTTGTGTAAGAAAGGTAGCTGAGCAAGCCAGAAGAAGCAAGCCAGAAGAAGCAAGCCAGTGAGCAGTGTCCTCCACAGTCTCTGCTTCAGTTCCTGCCTCCAGTTTCCTGCCTTGGCTTACCCTTTTCCTCCCCCAAGTTGTCTTTGGTCAGTGTTTTGTCATAGCAATAGAAACAGAGTTCAGCTCCCAGCGCCTACAACTGGCAGCTCACAAACACCTCTAACTCCACCTTCAGGAGATCAAAGACCCTCTTCTGGCCTCTGCAGGCACCTGCACTCAGGTACACATATTCCCTCCCCCAAACACATAATTAAAAATACACTCATACACGTAAAATAAAAATAATAAAATATTAAAAAATAAATCTAAAAAGCAAAAACAAACGAAAAACCCAACAAACAAACCAAAGGGGGGGAAAAAGGATAAATGGCATTCAAATCATGGAATAGCAAGTATCAATAGAAATGAACAAATCACAACCACAGCATTCACTGCTAGATAAATGAACCTCAGAAAGATAATGAGTGAAAGAAAACAAACACAGAAGACTATACACACCATATTATTCTACTTATTTATAGAACTTTCCAAACAAGCAAAGCTAATCATGGTGATGAGAGTAAGGTGGTTAGCTGTGGGGCGTGAGAAGTGAGCAGAGAAGTGCATGAGGAGCGCTGATAGGCAGGGACCTGGGGCCAGCCCTTAGTCTAGGCACTGGCTGGATGAGTGCTTCATTCTGTAACAATATTGGTATACTTTTATGAAATGTATATTTTGATTCTAAAGTTTATTTTTAAAAAATCCATACTTAGGTACTAAGGATCCAAATGTAAACAACTGTGACTAGTAATAATCAGATACATAGAGATTAAAGACACACGTGCAAACGTGTTGGCAGCATTAAAAATGTAGGAAACAGCATCTTAAAATGGAATGGAAATCTTCTTTAAAGGGTAAAAACTCATTCAATTTTATGTCTTACATGGTTTATACTGAGTTCAATATTGTATGACTGTATTAATTCAACTGTGAACCTAAAAAGTTATAGCCACCTTTGAAATAGATGTATGCTTGCTCTGGAATGTGTTACTGAATATGTTAAAGCTGTAATGAAATGCTTCTTCTAATGTGGTTATTCAATTTAAAAATATTAAAAAAAATAAACTTTAGAAAAAAAATGTACAACAGAATTATGTCAACTCTGTGAAGCACTATAATATATGTAACATGCAGTAAACTACAATTAAGACCACAAGGCTACCGGCTCAGTGAATCCTTCCAACCACATTTGTACTGGTTTGCTTCTTATTTTTATTAAATAAAGAGACTGCATTCACAAAAGTTTATTTGCCAAACACAAGCCACAGAGCTAATCTGGGCTGCCAGAGACTGCATTCTTCTGAATCGCCGCATCGTAATACCTCTTATTCTGTTTATAGAATTCCTTGCTTACTAACTTCTTGCCATACTAACCACTGGTATACCTTTTTCAAACTCTTAATTCAATCCCAGATCTTTCTTATTCTGAAGATTGAATTCCTTGTGATTTATCTTATAAAGTATGTCTGTCTACCATAAGTGAGTCATAGTAAATTTCTTAAAGAGTTACCATGTCTTAAGTTCCTCCATGTTATATAACCCTGAGCACACTCATGAAATGGTACCTGTCTTTGATGAGAAGGAAGGAAGTAGTAAGGGACTATCCATTATATTTTTGTCAAGTACCAGCAGTTTCATAGAAGTATAAAAACAGAACGCAGATAGGTAAGTATGTTATGCGTGGGTGATTACATCCAACACCTTTTAATGATAAAAGCACCTAGCAAAGTAAAAACAGTAAAGAAGTGAATTTTGGGGGGTTGTATCTCAGCTTCATCCATAAAATTCTACAGCTAGTACCACGCTTAATGGGGAAAGACTAGATGATTTTCCCTAAGATCAGATATAAAACAGATGCCCATTCTCATCACTTATATTTAACATTTTACTGGTGTTTCAAGCCAAGGCATCAGGTGAGAAAAAGAAACAAAAGGCATCTGGATTAGAAAGGAAGAGGTAAGTGTCTCTCTATTCATAGACACATAAACATACTCAAAACTATTAGAATAGATGAATTCAACAAAGTTGAAGAACAGGAAACCAGCATACAAACTGCATTTAGACATGTGCACTGAAAACCCCGAAAACCAGACTAAGAAAACTATCTCATTTACAATAGCTTCAAAAATAATAAAAAATTGGACAGAAGAGTAAAAATTTATGCTCTGAAAAGTACAAGAGATTGTTGGATGCAATTATTGAAGATTTGAATAAATGAGAAACCATCCTATACCCATGGATCAGACCATTTAACACTGTTACAACACCAAGAGTCCCCAAATTAATGTACAGATGCAGACAATTCCTATCAAAACTCCTTTGTAGAAACTGAAAAACTGTTAGGAAAATTTATCTAGAATCAAAAGATACCCAGAATAGCCAACAAGCTCCCCAAAGAAGTAGGACTAGCACTGCATGATGTTGAAGCTTCTCACAAAGCAACTACTATAAAGACAGCGTTAGATGGACACAAGGATGCCCATCTGTGGAATAGGGACATGGGGACTAAAAGGTATGGGGCTTCTTTTGGAGGGATGAAAATGTTTTAAAACTGATTGTGGTGATGGTCCAAATATCTCCTAATGTATCTTTCAGTACTGAAATGCACAGTTTAAATCAATAAACCAAATCATATAGCAATGTGAACACCTTATCTCAATAAAGCGTTTTTCAGAAGTGGGTATAAAGATGATTAAGATTTGTGTATGATACACAAAAAATCATTCAGTAAAGGAGTACATCCTACGATATCTTTAACAAGCTATTCTCCAAATTTTAATGTCAGGTTCCTTTCCTCTTCCTGAGTGGCACTTTTTCCACTGTTGTAGTTCTAGAGTCAGGAACACTCTTCTCTTCTAGTAGCCTCAGAAATTATTAAATGACTAATGTGAGGAGGAACTAAGATAACTACAATCAGAAAACTACTCTACCCTATAGACATCAACTCTTTACTACCCATACTCAGTTTCTTCTCAGTGAAAACCAGTCAGCCCTCATAAAGTCATGGATAAGGAACTTCACACACACAGGCTACACTTTAAATATTTGGTATTGCAGAGATCCCCACTAAGTTCTTCAGTAGGGCAAGTTCTTTAACCATTTCTTTAACTAAAACCCTACGTGTTACCCTTCTGCACTTTCTCTCACCACTGATCCATCATCAATGCTTTTTAAGCATTCTGTCCGGGACCCCTGCTGTTTAGGGTAGCAGTCTCCCCATGTCCGGATAGCCACAAGCTGGCTCAGCGATTGGGGAGACTCTTCTCAGCGGGGCGCCTTCTGCTCTCCTCCGACTTACTTTTGAAATGTCCGTCACAAGATACATGCCCTCCGGCACAGGAGCTACCAAGTTTTAATCAGGCGTTCTCTGATAGCCTGATAGAAGCCCACCGCCCTATGTAAATGAGGCATCCTAAAAGTACCTATCAGCTAAGGCTTCTTCTACTGTCTCCTAGTAAGACTTGGAGCCGAGCTGAGTCACTGAATAAAGGGGCTGTACCACACTGACTGACCTGAGTTCTGTGTCTTACTGCCTACGATCCAGTCTCCCCGGGGGGAGCTATCCTCCCGTCATCGACTCACGGATACCCAGCTTTAGCCATCCGGCCCCTCCCCTCGTGAGACCCGGCAGCTGATGGACCGAACTTAGAGAGAGAGTGCACAGGTGAAATTGGGGCGGAACTCGACCGGGCCAGCCTCGGTAGCAGAGACCCACAGAGACCGGAGAAGCAGAGATCCGCCAGCAACGCGGAGCAGACACAGGACCCGCCGCTTCCCAGTGCACGCAGGAGACCGGCGCCATGCTAGCAGCTGACGCCCAGAGATCCCCGCACCCCATAGCTTTCTCTTCTAAGTAGCCATTGAATTACATCTTTTTTTTTTTTTTTCTCTTTCTTCTTCAAACAACCCTATTTAAACTGGAATTATTCTCTTGGATTATTAATTTTGCAACTAAATTTTTGTTTTTACTTCTGACATATTTCTCCATAGCTGCTAAAGTAAACTCTAAGACTGTAAATCAAAGAATATCTTTCCCTTAATGCTTAAAAATAAAACCCAAAGTTGCTGACATGGCTTACCAGCTACTCCATCAGTTGGCCCCAGTCATTCTTGCCAATCCTGTTTTCTACCACTCTCCCTTTGCTTCCTATGCTCCATCAGATCTGCTTACAATTCCCAAAACATACTTTATGTTCTCATTTCAGGACCTCTACATGAGGTGTTTCTTCTGCTTCAAATATTCTTCCCTCGATTTTGCATATCCTCCCTCAGTTCTGTGAGCAAATCTTATCTCCTCATGGATAATTTCCAAGATGGCCATAAGTAAAATCATATCCACCCTCCCTCTAGCTGCCATTCTTTCTGCCTCTGCTCTGCTTTCCTTTTCTTTAGGCACTCATCCATTGCATTATGGAATATTTTCTGTATCAGCCTTTTCTATATAAGAGCCCACTACCAACCAGTGGATAAAAGCAGCAACTTTAACAAAATTCTTATTCTTCTGTGGATCCTGGGCAGTTCTTCAAAGCTGGGTCCATTCAGGGCTCTATGGTCCAGGATGGATGCAGGAGGGCCTTAGCAGAAGCTGCAGAGTCTCTCCTTGGTCTTGAATCCTGCCAGGAGCTGGTGCTCTTACATGGTGGCTAAGGCTCTTACAGGGTACAAGCTGGCACTGCAGTGCTTCTTGAACCCTAGTCTTGGGACCTGCACACTGCCACTTCTGCTGTATCTTATTGGTCAAAATAAGTGGCAAGGCCAACATGAATACAGAGGGAGAGGGAAGAGACCATGTCTTGATGAAAGGAACTATGAAAAACTTGTGACCATTTCTAATCTATCAAAGAGCTATTTGTCCCTCCAGTAAAATATAAAAATCCATGAAGACATGGTCTTTCACTGTCTTGTCCAATATCTAGTATATTATCTGGCTTACATTAAGTACTCAATAAATGTTTGCTGAATGATTTACTCATATCAGAGTCTTTGTATATTCCTCCTCTTTTTTCTTTGACTATTATTTGTCAATGTCCTTCAAAGTCTGGCACCAAGAAACTGACCCCAAAGTCTAGATCAGGTCTAATTGCCTCAGTACTGTTGGGTAAACAGATGTGAGACGAATGTAGGACAAGCACAGAAGATTGTGGTGGATTTGGTCTTTTAATAAAGATACTGTATGTCCTTCAATGTAGACTGTGACTATACAAACTTTTGGCAGTCCTACTACTGAGTCTTTCATGTATTGAGATCAGTTATATATCCACTGCTGTTTTTCACATCAAACACTGCCAAATTTCTTTCCTATACTTATATAATTGATCCAGGAACCTCAAAGAATGTTACATTTATGTTGAATTTAAGTGTAATATATTCATAATCATCAGGCTCTTTAGTTGATCATTTTCACTGACACAAATCTACTCGAAATTATGCAGCAAGTTTCTTTATCTTAAAAGCAACCCTGTGTTCATTCTCTCCCTCAAGGCCATGACCCCCTCCTGCAGCACACTCCTTTTGTCTCCTCTTTTTCCTCACAAACCTCAGAAAAGTCAATACAAGCTTTTTCCTTCTTTCACTTCTAAGTCAGTGCCAGCTGAAATTGTCTTTAAGGTCACAGGATTCTTTCAACACTGTAAAAATACTGTGTGCCCACCTCACCACCCTCATCTCAATGGTCCACACGACAGCACTCTGTTCAACTTCTATCGAACAACTTGAACTTCTTCCTTCCATCTTCTTTGCTGGCTTTTCCATTTATAATCGACAGATGTTTGAGTTTCTTAGACCTGGACCTGTTCCATGGCATACTTATTTTTATTTTTTATCTCACTCACTGTCCATCTGTCTAAGTAGTAAGATCTATCTATCATCTCTCTCTACCTACGTTCTATCATCTATCTTAGGAGTAGGAGGAATTGAATCTAGGGAGTTTGTGCATACTAGGTAAGTGCTCTACTAATGAGATGAATTCCAAAGCCATTTTTTAAAAATTGTGAGACAAGGCTGGCCTTAAACTTGTTCTATAGTCAAAAAAGGCCTTGAACTCCTACCTCAGCCTCCAGAGTAACTGGAATTACAGGGCTATGCCACTATGCCTGGCTTCTACGATTTCTTAAATTAGTTTTAACAACATCTTAAATTGATTATTCCCAGACCACTAAATCCATCTTCCCATCTTCCATACTCTTGATTCACCTATTCCACTTTCTACTCTCCATTTCCACCGGTTATCTACTGAGTGCTTCATCTAATATCCAGACGACATTCTTCTTCTCCTAATCCTATTTGAAATTTACCTGTCCTCTCTAAATCATCACTTTTTATAAACTATTCCACTATCATCTAACTCTTTGATTCAGAACGCAAGGAGAAACAGTATGCATTTTGTATCAACTGAAAAGTAACTACTGACTATTTCAAAGCTACATCTCAAATTCATTTGCTTTTTTCATCCTGAAGTAGGTCATCATTAGTCCCATGGCGATTACCAAACCAGACTTCTAAATAATCCACTAGACAATTTATCAGTCTGTCAGAACGTTTCAAAAGGAACTTTTACTCCTACTTCTGGCAATGCAAAAGAGCTTGTTAGAGACCAATGTTCACATTAAAAAAAACAAAAACAAAAACCAGACAAAATTTAAAACAAAAAAACACCCAACAAAACAGAAACAACAAAACATTAGGATTATTAAGAAGCTGTTAAGCAAATAAGAACTTGAGTGTCCAGAGTCTGAAAGGAGAAAGGTGAGGAACCTGGCGAGGTTATGATGACATGCTGACATTTCCTTTTCCCTCAGAGTATTCGCTCTGACATTGGACTCTCTGGAGGGCTTGGTAAAATATGATTGCTGGCCCTGACTCTATAGTTTCTGATTCAGTAGGTCTAGGGTGAGCCTAAAAGTTTGCATACCAAGTTCCTGGGGGATGCTGCTGCTAGTCCCCAGATTACATCTTGAGAAATAGTAGTCCAGTGAAATACATCAGCACTTGGATCATCTGTAACTCTCAGAGCAGCAATATCTTCCAAGTGACTGATGTTATGAAATCATGCCTGGGTGTAGAAATCAATACAAAGTTCATGATAGGCCAATGGATTTTAATCTAACAGACTTTTGAAGTTCACTGATGTGGTTTTTAGATTCCAAAATGCAACTAGTTTTAAGAAACTACCACTGCTGAACTCTGGTTTAGTAACAATAAAGAATATTCACAACCATCTGGAAAACTCTTTCCTTTCCCAACTACCTATCTGTGTGAAGTCCTATTTTCTTAATGTATTTAAACAAAACTACATATCATAAGAGAATGGATGCAGAGGCTGATATGATAATCCAGGTATGTTTTGCTAAGCCAGAACAGAGATTTACAAAAATATAAAATAATTGTTTACACTATGGTTTTTAATAGTGTAGAAAATGCAAATTTTATAAGGATTATGTTATTTATATCAATACATAACATTTAAAAATGAGTAGGCATATAAATCGAGAGTGAAAAGAAAACTAACTCTAGACAGGTGTAGTTCATAGGAAACCACTTATCTGAGGCCTTGAAATCAAGCTGGCTCTGATCCCAAGTACCACAATAACAAAACATTTTCTATAGAATCAATAGTGCTTTGTTACCATAATGTAAGCCTATTTTTAAAAATGTGGGCATCCTCTCACTTAAAGCTATCTTTACTAGCTTTCTTCTAGTTCCTGAAGGACATATAAGTTTTCTCCCAGAGCCTCTATACACGTCAGCCCCTCTGTTTCCCAGCACTGGTCACACAGTCAGCTCCTTCTCATCCTTTAGGCCTTATAGAGAGGGCTTTCTAGCCACACTCTGTTAAGGTGCCTCTCTCACACAACATCTTAGATCATTATACCTTTTATTGCACTTATTAAAACCTGAAATGGGTTTACTTTAGTCTTCCATTTCAGTATAACGTATGGTCTATGATGATAAAACCTAGTTGGCCTTGGTCACAGTTACAGCCTCAAGATTTATCACAATTATCTGTCGAACACTAAGTAGATGTTGAAAAAAATGTTTTAAAAGGATACAGGGTTGGAGAGATGGCCCGGCAGTTAAAAACAACTGCTATTCTTGCAGAGGACCCAGATTCCATTCCCAGCACCTACAGGGTTGCTTAGAACCATATGTAACTCCAGTGTCAGGATATCTGACAGTATTTTCTAACCTTGAGGGTAGTAGTCACGCAAGTGGTACACACGCATACACAGAAAAACATTCATACACATAAAATAAAAATAAACAAAATATTTTTAAAACATAAGGACAGTTGTTCAATTTCAATTTAGTGTCTTAATATTTTGATATATATATTAGTTATTATTCCCAGTTCTATTTTACTACAAAATTGATTTGCATGGCCACATTTTTGCCATTTGCTTATTCACTCATCATCAAAAAAATACTTAAGATTGTTATGTGCAAGTCATTTGTGTGTGTATAACGAAATGAGTAAGCTAGCTATGTATTATGTGTGTGTGCACAGGCATGTCAAGGATAGAGGTTCACGTCATGTAGCTCCCTCAATCATTCTCCACCTTATTTTTTGAGATAGGGTCTCTCAGTGAACCTGGAATTCACTGATTTACCTAGGCTGGCTGGCCAGTGAACATCAGGGATCCACCTGTCCTGGCCTCCTCAGCACCAGGATCACAGACTTGACTGATGCTGCTGTACCTGGCTTTTACATGGGTGCTAGGGATCCAAACCAAGTGATCAGGCTTAGGCAGCATGCAATTTGCCAACTGAGTTATCTTCCCAGCCAATAAGCTGTATTCTTTTAGGGAAAACAAAATGATCTCTTCACATAAAACAACCCAAAGTCTTAAAGTTAAATATGATATTAAAATGAAGACTAAAAGATGAGTCCTGTGGGGAAAAATAATCTATTTCATCTACCAAAAAAGAAAATCAAACTAATTAGGGACTGGTTTTTCTTAGGGAATCCACATTGACTCATAGTGATCACATCCTTTTCCTCTTTTTAATTTTTATTTTTTTAAATTTTATGTGTATGAGTGTTATGCTTGCATGTATGTAAATGCATCACGTGTGTGCAATGCCTGTGGAGGTCAGAAGAGGCACTGGATTCTCTGGACCTGGAGTTACAGGTGGTTCTTAGCCACCATGTGGGTGTTGGGACTCAAACAGGGTCGTCTGCAAGAACAGCTGGCACTGTAAGCCACTGAGTCATCTCTACAGCCCACATCTTTCTTTCTTCTATTTTCAATACATGCTTTAAATATAAAATACTGTAATAAGTTGTAATTTATTTGTCCCAGGACCTCAAAAATGGGCTTTTTACAATGAGTGTAGTTAAAGAAAAAATATTAAAAATATGATTGTGACTTGTATTTAACCCTAATACTTAATTTTGATTCAAATATTTAAAAAGTATGAGAATACTGAATCTTTACTGAAAGGGCTATAAATGGAAAACGACTGACAATCTCTTCAGTGTAGGCAGGTAGACCACCTAAATGTAAGGAAGAGCTTTGTAGTAGCTAGAGCTGTCTATCTACCAATGGAGTGGGCTGCACTGCAAATCAGGAAGCCCTCTATGAAAATCTTTAGACAGCTAGCAGGCAATTTTTTCAAGATGGAATTATTGATTATATCAGTACCTTCAAACTATGCTGAATGCCCCTGGACCCTTGAGTCATGGAGACTGAACCCAGGGCCTGAGGCATGATAGTGTGAGAAACATCAATTAGATAGGCATCCTGTAAGAAATCCTTGCAGGTAGGCTGGAGATGCCGCTCAGTTGGTTGCATGCTTGCTAGTATGCAAGAAGCCCTGGGTTCGACCCTCAGCACCTCAGTAGCTAGGTATAGTGGCACACACTTGTAATCCCAGTAGTCTGGAGATGGAAACAAGAGGATGATCAACATTCAGCTACATAATGAGTTTGAGTCCCGCCTAGGCTACATGAAACCCTGTCTTAAAAAAAGAGAAAAGAAAAGATGGAGAGAGGGGAGAAAGGAAATTTCTGCAGTTGACAGTTTTCAAATTTACCCATTTTCCTCCTCTCCTGTATGTTAACTAGGCATTCATATCAAACTGCTAACTCTTCAGCAATATAAAAAAAGGCGTTAACCAGAAATCTTTAGATCAAAGACCTGAGGGTTGTTTTTTTTTTAATGTATTACTCTTCTATCTTCCTAAATTAAAGCAATTTAAAATTTACTTTTTACTGAAACACATTTGAATGCTCATTTCAAACAAATTACAAAAAATTTATTTCCAGCCATTTCCCACATTAATTTTCTGGTTTCACTTTTTTTTTTTTGCACAACCTGATAATGAAATGTGTAACAAATTATAGTTGATCACACATTTGCAGTTCCAAATTTATTCTACCAGCTGGTAACAAACAAAACAAACATAAAAGTTACTTTGAGTGGAGCTGGGGGAAGCACAGCTAGAGGAGATTAGTGTCTGTAAGTAATTACCACACCTTCTGGTGACCTGGCCAAAACGTCTGTGGTGGATAATCACAAAAAATGGGGACAGAAATGCACTGACCATTGCTATGCTTTCGCAAATATTCTAGCTTTCTCTTTCCAAGGGCAATGAAACATTTTGGTTTAGAATCATGTTACTTCTCAAAAGATAATTTTCAGATTTTCAAGCCATCATTCCAACTTAACACATACAGTAGATTCCTGAGTTCACTATGCCTCTGCTTCTTCCCAAATGTGAGTGTCATAGTTTCTATCCCTGTTGCTGTGATAAAACACTCTGATAAAAGCAACTAGGGGAGAGGGCTTGATTTTAGCTCACAGTTCAAGCTACAGGCCATCATGGTAGGAAAGTCAATGTAGCAGGAGCTTGAAGTTGCTGGTCCAATGCATCCACAATCAGAAGACAACAAAGAATGCAGGCATGGTAGTGCTCAGCTGCTTTCTCTATTTTATACAGTCCAGGATTCCCTGCCCAGGGAATGGTGCTGTCCACGGTGGGCAGATCTTCCCACCTCAATTAATGTAATTAAGACAATCCCCCATAAACATGTCCAGTGGTCTGTTTCCCAGGTGATTCTAGATTCCACCCAATTGACGATTACATTGTCTCATAAATAAAAAAAAGACTTTAGAATAAACTCCTTAATTTTATATATGATAAAACTGACATTTGAAAAAGTTAAGGGAATGTTAAGGCTACAACACTAGCTGGAAGGTGGAAGCAGAAGCCAGAGAAAACACTGGCTTCCTGCTTGCACGCATATTCTCTCACACCCAGCTACCAATGAAAGACCAGACAGGAAGGGACAGGTAAGTGTACTGACATCAACAATCCCATCTCTGATAAATATACTATCTAAGAAGAAATCAAGCAATTTTTTAGATACTACTACATACGTAAACATTTTCTTCTTCATGAAAGTTATCTGAAACTACAGATTCTCTTGGGTACATTTCAGAACTTGCTTCCTTGCTGGTAGTAATAGTCAACAACTTATCAATCATCTAAAAGACTGAGTGCTTGATACTATTGCAATCAATCACAGCAAGTGCATGCACTTGACCAGGAAGGGACAGAGGACATTTAGGAGACAGAGGGCTTCAAGGAGGCACTTAAATACATTTCTTGTTCAGTCAATTACTCTGAAAGCACACAATGAAGAGTAAATTAGTTGAGTGGATCTTTCGGTAACTGCTGAAGCTGTTTAGAAATGTTAAGCAAAACCTCTTTTCAAAGTTTATTCTCTTGTTTATTCACACTAGAGAACAGCAAGTGCAAAAACCAACAGAGATGATGCTCAGTAAAAAGAGTTTTTATAGTAAGTAATTAAGTTGGGAAAGCTGAAAAAGGATGTCTTATTTCAGTGTCAAGATGAACAGGAATCCAAAATTTGTTTTAAAATTTTTTTTTCAAAATAACTACAAAACTGAAAGTCTGTAAATAAGAATCTAAGGAACACTTCACTTTTCTCCCCCCACCCCCCTCTGACTTCTGAAATACAGTGCAACCTTCTACCATCTGTGATTTTAAAGCAGAAACAGTAATGAACATATGGGCTTTCTCTATCAAGCAGCTGTAGTGTAGTTAAAGTTATAATAATTGTCTTTCTGTAAGATAAATTTACATTAAAAACCTGGTCAGTCAGAAATAAATAGCTTATACTCAAAGCCTTCCAAAACAAAATTTAAAAATTCACAACCATCTATGAAAAATTACAGAGATGTAGAAGAAATCCTTAAATCTTATGCTTTTATGTTCAAGATTAGGTAGATATAAGAGATGATGCCCAAATCAGTTTTTTCTACTCCAAAGTCCATAGCTTATGTTTCCTTCTTGATCAAAATGTAGCAACATTAGATGGTTTCAGATATGTATCTATAAAAGCCAGGAACTAAAGTCTTGAAAGCTAACAGTACAAATCCACTTTCTGTTGACTTGCTGAACTTTGAACAACAAGCCCACTTATTTATGATGAAAATCTCTACTTGCATGACATATAAATTCCCACTTTAACAACAAATTATTCATAATGAGTTGAAGTAAACTGAAAGGAGTTCACAGCACATTCTGATCCACTATATGAAAAACAGTGACTACTTACCTTTATCTGGGTGGTTCAAAATCATAATTCTCTTGTGTGCTGTCCTAATCTTGGCCTTGCCAGCAGATGAGCTGTAAACAAATTAATAAATAGTGTGAAATGCAGAGTATAGATTAATGATTTATGTGTTTCAAGAAATTAAAAACTAATGAGAATTTCACCATCTTGTGGACAAATACAAAACTACAGCTTTTCATTGTAACCATCAAAATAAATCAAGGTTCAATGCTGCATTGCATTTTTCTTCAGTCCTCTGTAACATCAGTCTCTATTTTCAGATAAGAAACATTTAAATTAAGACAAAGGTTGGAGATTTAGCTCAGAAACAAATACCTTACATAGCAAACAAAAGACCCTAGGTTCAGTATCTAGCACCAAATAGAAAACAAACAATAAAAAAATAACCTGCCAAACTCCACATATATAGGCCCAGAGAGTCACAGTATGGTAGTCTACGAAGATTGAAAACTTATGCTTCTAAAGGGGCAGCATATGTTGTGAAACAGAGAAGTATTTGAATTCTAGAACTAGACTGCTGGATCTGAGGTCAGTCTTGCTATTTAGCATTGGGCAGTCCTGCTAAGTTTCAATCTCTGTGTTCTGTTTCCTCGCTGTAGGGCCTAACAACATATTCTTCACAGAGCATCAATGCCTGCAAAGCACTAGGACAGTGTCCGGCATGTTCCCTAATAACTTGCTTTTGTTATCTTTCAACAGTCAATCTCAAAACTCCTTATAGTTAGTTCATAGTTTACTTGGTTTGTAAGAAATTTGTGGGGAAACTGACTGTGAGAAGCTATATGAAGGAGCCTATATAAAGGAAACAGTTAAAATAAGCCTAAAATTAGTATAGTAAAACTAATTTATTCAAAATTCCAAGTATTTCTCATCAGTACATTTTCTGAGCATGAAAAAAAAAAAAAAAGTAACACTAACAGTAAACTCTATTATTGCTACCTAAATGCTACACTATCCTATTTAAGCTTACTAGATGGGTATGGTGATAGTCTACTTAAGAGTAGGAAGGAAGCTGTGAAGCTCAAAGTCATTGGCTGAAAGTAGGTATTTTAGAGCTATTCAGATCCAAGTTCAAAAATCCTGATTCTCCCACACTTTAGCTGTGACACTTTTCTTACACACTTAAGTGCTGAGTCACGCTTTTCTCATATGTGATATGCCCATAATAGTTTACCTCTAAAGATTAAAGACTGTCTATGAAAATACATTATATTTTTTTACTTTCAGAGAATCAAATACAAACAATCTAACATTTCTCAAATGACTCAGAAGCACTGAGTATCAATTAAATACAAAGAAACTCTGAAGTCTATAGAGCTTGGCTTATCCTTCTTCTAAAGGGCTCAGAATGCTGCCTAAGATTTTCTGTCTGTTTAAACAATGCCTCCCTCTTGCTATCAGTTATCAGTCCTTGAGTCTACTAGTTAGTACTCCAATTTCTAGTTCTTGCCAATTACTTGCTATCCTAACCCCCCTGCAGGTAAATAACAGATCACCAAGCATGTTAAAAGACCCTGTTAAGGGCTTGACATAACAACACATGCCTATACTCAGAGCACTCAGGAGGATGAAGCAGGAAGACTGGAACTCAAAGGACTATGTAGCAAGACTACCTCAAAAGATAACACCTCCCTCAAAAACACAGTTAATGGTTAAATGACACATAAGATAGCCTTTCATACATAAAATAAACAAATCCTTTAATATAAACACTGGGGTACCATTTTACTTTTTGGCTTGTAGGTAGTTCCCAGATAGACACTGTTTGATTACAAAGACTACTGAATTTTGAGAAAGTAAAGTAACAATCAGCTACTTACAAGAGCTAAAGAGCACTATTTTGTTTAATTGCTTATTAAGAAACAAAAAACATACGACACTGAAAAATCTCAGCACAATTCAGTTTCTTCTGGCTAATCTACATTTATTAGTCCCCTTTTTGGTGCTCTCCAGCATTGATATGTTAGTTACGTTTTCTTGTTGTTCTGCATACATTTGACATGTCTCCTTAAGTAGACTCTAAATTACTTATGGGCAGAAGCTTTGACCTATCTTAAAATACCATATGGGACTGAATATGCAGTGGGTACTTGATATATTTTATAGCATCTTCCAAAAGAAAATAACTGTAAAAGGTAAACTCCTTAAATGAACAAAGGCTCTAGTCTAATAAATATTAACATTATGAAAGATTACTGTATTACAAAAATTACTAACTTAAAAAAGGAAGCACTTCGAAAGTCTTACCTCATACGGTTACTCACTAGATAATGAAGATATCAATTCAGTAAAACTCAAATTTCCATTTTACATTTTTTGAGGATACATGAAATGGCTGGTTCTTATTCTGGATATTAAGTTTTAATTGAACACATAAAACAAAGTCTGAAAATTGCTTCAGTTAAAATTATCCTTGAAAATCAATTATATTTTCTACTTTGAAAAACCAGAAGCATGGTTTTGAGTTTATATGTAGAACAAAGAATTCTGTGCATAGAGGTCTGCCACCACCCACCAGACTAAAGTAAAAAACACGAGAGGAAAGTTCATGTACATAAGTACAGCAACTTTCTGCCATTAAGATAATTTTCAGTCTTAATGGTGAGCTTGGAGGATAAAGGAAGATTCTCTTTTACATGTAGAGTGTATTCCCTTTTTGTTTTTGCAACATTAAGTTTCTAAGTCCTTGGTCCATTTTAATATTTGTTTGTTGCCTAGATCAGGAATTTCAAACTGCTACTGGAATACATTTGGCACAGGAGGGTGGAATGGGGGAGGGTTAGAAAGTGGAGAATGTGAAGCTGGGTGGTATTCTCCAACCTGTAGCCAATGGAGCCAATAATGGTAAGCTAACTAATATGGTACCTTTGCTTAATATTACCCTCTATTTTCTTTGATAAAGAAAACTCCCATCTCATAGATTTAGATAAAGGATCAAGCTAAAATAAGCTCCAGTCTTTCACTATAATATTAATTAATCAAAATTAATTAATTTAGTGAGAGAGAGAGACAGAGAGACAGAGAGACAGAGACAGCATGCATGTGGAGGTCAGAGGACAACTTTGGGAGTTAGCACTTTCTTTCCACTATGTGGGTGTCCAGGGATTGGATCACATTCAGGCTATCAGGTTTGGTGGCAGGTGCCTTTACTCCGGATCATCTTGACAAGCCAGAGTCTTTTTTTTTTAAACAAAAGCAGATCATAAAAATAACAAAATGTTTGGGTTTAAAGACTGTACTGATCTTGGAGGCTGGAGAGATGGCTCAGCAGTCAAGAGCACTGGCTATTCTTGCAGAAGACCCAGATTTGAATCCCAGCACTCACATGGTGATGGCTAACAAATGTCTGTAACTTCACTTCCAGCCCTCTTCTGTCCTCTGCAGGCACTGCATGACATGGGTACACTTATACATATGCAGGCATAACACTCATATACATGAAAAGTAAAAAGATTCTGCTGATGTGTAAGAGATTAAAACTTTTGTCAATATACGAGTTTAATTAATTCTTCTGCTTAATCACACTGATTAAATCACCAGATTTGTTATAGATGATATTTTGTAAATAACTCTCAAAAATTTGACTATATCAAGCACATCTATAATACCAGAGTTTGGAATGTGGAAGCAGGAGGATCCAGAGTTCTACATCAATGTGTGTTACATAGTGAGACCTTGTCTCAAAAATCTAAGGGATGAGGATCTAGTTTAGTGGTAGAGTGCCTGTCTAGTATGTGCAAGGTCCTAGGTTCAATCCCTAGCACTGAACAAATAAAAATAAAAACAAACAAAAAACCTTGATGCTCTAAGGACAATAAAAGAAACAACTAGTAAATCCACAGTAGGAGAAAACACTCTTAACATTAAATGTTGAATGATAATTGCTCAGCAACCATACAATATCATTAACGTTTTCCCTTATAATGTCTAAAATTAGACAATATATTTGGTAAGATAGAAGGCAAGTAAAATAATCCATGGTAGATACCAAATTGCAGAAGTTGAAAAGAATTGTGAAACACAATCTGCATTATAATTTAAAGTATGAACATCAGATTTTAAAAGTGGTTCAGAGAGAATTTAGTATCACGAGATATTTTTTGATTGCTTTCAACTGTAGGTATTCAAATATAATAGCTTTGTTAAGGAGCAAGGAACATAAATAATTTTAATTAATCTAGACCTCAAGTTTTTAAAGCAAAAATATGGTTTCATCTCTTCTGGCTTTTATTTTAATTTTAAATATATGTACAAACTTAAAGTAACTCCCCTCCCCACTTTTGAAGACAACCTTGACCACTAACAAAAACACTTAGGCAGCACTTACCTTACACCTAAAATAAGACTAGCTTCTCGCCTACTCATTTTCTGTTCAAATCCTCCTTTGTAGTAGGATGAAAGGCTCTGCACAGGGAAGAGAGAGCAAGACATAGTTAGTTCCATGCATGAGGTAGCATGACCTCAGGCCATCACATAGCTGCAGTGAGAGTAATGTGTTTTACTAGAAATCGACTTGAAAATGCAGGGGGAAAGAACACAATGATCCCTTTTAAGAAACTCTAACCAAGATGAACATAAAAAAAGTTAGCAATTTTATTCAAAGACCGGGGTTCGAATCCCAGCACCCACATGGCAGCTAACAACTGTCCATAACTCCAGTTCCAGGGGATCCGACAGCCTCTTCTGTCCTCCGTGGGCATTGCACGACATGGGTGCACTTACCTACGTGTAGGCATAATACTCATAAAATGAAAATAAAAAATATTTTAAAAAATGCATTTTTTTTCACTGAGATATAACTGAAGGTATATACAGAGGATCTGTAGAAGCAAAATGCCAATACTGTTTCTAAGCACTGAAATACTCTTCTTGTTGGAATACCTTGACCAAGTCATTTACACTGATATAGCAGATAGCTTTTTGCCTACTAGACTGGCTGACAGAGAAAAGGAGAGGATGTGATAACAGACAGGCAAGACAAGCGAGGCTAGGAAACTGAGATAACTTGTCATGGTGGATGGACAGGCGTGAACTAGGAAGTAAGGAGAATTAGAAAAGTAATAGGGGCTGGTGGCAAAAGATAAGTGATGGAAAGAGGATTTTATTCTAAGTGTAATGAGAAACCAGAGCACTAGAACCCAACTTGACTTTGTTTTGAAAGGATTAATCTGAGCTTGAAGATCTCCCTGGGTGTGGTGGCGCATGCCTTTAGTCCCAGTACTTGGGAGGCAGAGGCAGGTGAGTTTGAGGCCAGCCTGGTCTACATAGCAAGTTCCAGACCAGCTGGGGCATCAGGGAAACTGTCTTTCTCTTGTATAAAGCTCATACGGATTGTATTAAAGAATAGCCATTGTTAATGACCAATCTGGTAATCTGCAAAACAAACTGTAGAACAATTATAGTATATACAGCAAAAAAAGACAACAACAACAACAACAGAGACAAACTAACAAGAAGCATAGAGGGCAGGGTCAGAAGTCTAGCATCTTCCTAATAGGAATTTCAGAAGCAGAGATTTTAGGGAGAAAAGAAAACAATTAAAGAAAACATATAAGAAGTATTGCAGCATAGAAGAGATGCTTTTTAAATTAAGTTACAGCAAACTATTCTTATAGGCTATCAATAATAAAGAGAAAATCCTGAAAACTTTCATAAGTTAAAAACCAAAAAAGTAGTACTAAAAAATTAAAACGCTAAATCAAGCAATGAATGAATGAACACTAAACAAAAGACTGTCTAGATGAAAAATAGGAGCAGCAGAAAGGCTGGCATGAGACACAGGAATGAGCGGGCAGACCAAGGCTGACTCCTGGCAGACATCTGCACTTCTACACTGGCTCCACTAGACTTCAAGGAGCAGGAGTCATAACTAATAGTGAGAACAACGCAAAAACCCTTCTAACAGAGAAATATTTAAAACATTTACCATCCGTACATACCATATAAACAGTTACTCTAAAAAAAAATAAGAGAAAGAAAAAACAGAGATTTAAGAACAAGAGGCAAAACTCAGATGAAGCAAAGTGTAGAGTGCGATAAAGAGAAAACCCTCTGGAACTTGAGCCTGGGCATTATTGCTCTGTGCATGAGACATTTAGCCTCACATCACTGTAGTTCCTATTTTTTAGTAGTATTTGGTTCAAATACTAGTACTTACAAAATCAAACATTGTAAATGCTGTGCTTAAGAAGGGTGACATTTGGGATTCATTAGTGAAAAGACAAACTATTCACAGATTTCATTTTTCAGTTCCCTGGAGAGATTAGTATACAATTATTCTTAAAAACTTGTATCTTCACTGAGGCATAATTAAGATGATAATAATTAAGATATTCTAAAATGTTTCATGACAAACTATAATTATATTTTGTTCTTAAAAATAAAAAGAGGGTCTGAAGAGGTGGCTCAGGGGTTAAGAGCACTTGATGTTTTTCCAGAGGACCTGGGTTCAACTCCCAGCACCCACTTGACAGCTCTGCCATCCTCTTCTGGCCTTCATGGGCACTACATACATACCAGTAACCATACCAGCAATCAAAACACTTGTACAAATAAAAATAAATAAATCACTTTAAAAAAAGGAAAAGGGGGTGAACCTCACCGCCCTCTCCTTAAAGAGAGGCAGGTTCCAGGCTAAGCATGCCCAGTATCATCCACCCTGCCTCTTTGTGAGCCTCTATTGAGCAGCGGTGCAGTGGAAGTGTTCTCACTGTCTTGTTCTCTCTTCTTTTACAATATTAAATACAGTTGCTCTTCAAAGCTTGGGAATTTTATATTTATGCTATATATATATATATACACACACACACACACACACAAACACACACATATATATATTTACTGAAAATCTCCACCTCCACAACAGAAGCAAAGTAATTCCTAAAATTGTTTTGAAATATGGAAAGCCAGATGGCAACATTCACTTACAGAGGCCTGACACAATTTCCATCACCAATCACCATTCGCTCTGCTGTGGCTCATGTTAGTCTATACTCTGAGCAGTCATGTTGCCCCACGGCTCAAAATTATTCATAGTTGGAGAAAAATGCGAGGTGCTGTCAGAGTCTATTAGACTCCCCGGGCTCTTGGGTCCAAGCTAGACTATTCTCTTCATAGACAGGACTGGGATTACCCTCGCTGCTAACCTTTTTCCCACCTTGGGACCTCTGCCATGCTCCTACTGCGCAGAAAGTGCTTTCTTCTTCAGATGTTCAAGTGCTTCATCTTCTGAGAGACCTTGTGTGGCCTATAATACAAGGATTCCTCTCTGCTCTTATTCTTTTCTTTCTTACTCTGATTTGGTTTACTGAAAAGCACTCCAACACTTTTAGAAATGATGTATCTCATTTCACTTTTTATTATCATTCCCTCTCAAACTGCTGCGAAGCAAGTTGGTCTATTCCAGATCTCTCAGTGCTTGAGGGTGCCTTCTTGTATAGTCTTCAGCGCTTGCAAACTGCAGCTCACACTGTATCTTTGCACATAATTACTTTCAATAACTCTCCATCTATATATTTACCAGAATATCTATAATCTTGATGGATGAATGTATAGCCCTAGAGGATTTCTTGGTTGGAAATTTCAATATTATGTTTGAGATGTTTCAAATTTCAAGATGAAATCAATTCAGTGTAGGCTCTACCAAAGCAAGAGCTGCATCAGTAAATGATAAGCACTCACTAGATATTCATTGAGTAAATCAGCAGGAATTAGAAAAGAAAAATTAAGACCATGCATTGGTGGCGCATGCCTGTAATCCCAACACTTGGTATTTGAGGCAGGAGGATCAAGAGAGTTCAAAGCCAACCTGAGCTACATAGTGAGATCCTGCCTCAAGAAACAAAAACCTGGGGCTAGAGAGATGGCTTAGCAGTTAATAGCACTGGTTGCCCTCTCGAAGAGGACTAAGGTTGCGTTTCCAGCACCCACATGGAAGCTAACAACTGTAACTCCAGTTCCAGGGGATCTGGCGCCCTCTTTTGGTCTCTATGCATTGTACACATGTGGCATACTTAACATGCATGCAGGCAAACACATTTCATAAACATAATAAAAATACATAAAAATTAAAAAAATGAACCCCAAACAGGCTAGGTTTGATGACCCACACTTATAATCTCAGCAATCCCGGCATTTGAGAGATAGAAGCAGGAAATTAAGAGTTCAAGACCAGCCCGAGTTACATAAGACCCTGCTTAAAAAAATAAAACAACAGGGCTGGGGAGATGGCTCAGCAGTTAAGAACACTGACTGCTCTTGCAGAGGACCCAGGTTTGATTCCCAGAACCCACATGGCGGCTACAAACCGTCCTTAACTCCAGTTCCAGGGGTCTCCGAAGCCCTCTTCTGACCGCTGCAGCACTGCACGACACGGGTGCACTCACAGACATGCAGGCAATACACTCATCCACGTAAAATAAAAATAATAAATAAAATATTAAAAAAAAAACAACAAAAAGATGGAAAATAAGTTACGTAAAAATTAATTCCACTAACCAGAGTATATATAATAGCTGTCAAAACCAGGAATAAGGTTTATATATAAATACAATAAGACTAAGAACCTTTAAATGAATTAGATAAAACATAAATGATATGAGGGAAATGAACTTCTACCAAGTTTGGGAAACCCAAGACATGTTCTGAGTTCCTTTCAAATACAACAAACTAAACTCAAAATGAGCTTTCTAATTACAGGTACCTTTAACTTACAGGAGACGAAATCTTCCTTGCTGTTTCTGTGATGACTTGTTCTAGGGGTTTCCAGATCTGAAATGCATAGCGACCTAAGTAGTAAAAGGAATAAAATACAAATACATTTTCCATAGTCAATATTAATACTTTTAAAGTTCTTGCCATATCATTTATTGATAGTTTATTTTACATATGCAATTTCAAATAAGTATTTCAAATTTACTAAAAAGGCCTATTTTTTAAAATTTGTAATTTACTAAATAGAGTTTGACTTTAATAGTTACAGTAAAACATGTATCAAGTTCTAGTTCATGATAATAAAATTAGAAATTTTCAATGTTTATTTGTATAATATCTTGCACTTATGCAATGTTAAAGATTATAATAACATCCTAATACTTTTTCTACAATAAACTGTATAAAACAAGTTCCTTTATATAAGACATTTATGATACTAAAATGGTTAATTTTAGTGCTTTCTATGGTGCTAATCACTTTGAAATAGATAGAAAACAGATACTACTTATGACACGAGTGCATTTAATAAGTAAGCTCTAAAGAAAGCAATTAATTACAGGTATAATATTTACCAAGGATGTTATCAACTTTTCTCACTTTGGACATCTACTCTCTCAAAAACTTATTTCAGTTTTCCCTTCCTTGAGATCCTAAGATTCAAACTCCTCTAGGTGTTGACAGGTAAGAATCTAGAGCAACCTAGATCCTAAATCTTTTTGAGAGCTTCACATAATAAAATATTACTAAGCTGTTGTATCTTCTGCACCCTAACCTGAACATGTGTTCTCCATTAGTGTCTTGTTCTGCGGGGCTTGACAGAAAACTGCCAGACACTATGAACTTAAATTCAAATCCAAACCACAAGCTTATTTGCAAATCAAGAATTCCACTGGGAAAGTCAAGAACTTAGATCTTGCCGAATAGTTTATCATTTGATTCTATAATTGTATAAAATGTAACGTTTAAATCACCTCAAAATTCTTCAGAACCACAATCAGGAAAAGTAACTGAATTCCTGCTTAGTGAAAAAAGCAAATAAAGGCTTCAAGAAAAAAGTGATATTTAAAGGTTAAAAATAAACTAGAAGATCTAATTCCAACAAATCAAAGTATAATTTCTCCTAAATTATTTCACTCAATTTTACTTGGCTCTGGAACAGATCTACTATTCTAATTTATAATATGAATTTGTCCTATATAGAGGGTACATACTCATTGTTTGAAAGACCAAGAAAAAAAATACATCTTAATTTAAAATAAAAATCATACATTTGAATTTATAATTGTGTCTATTCTATAATGCTGAAATTGTTTTATGCTTATCACAACTTGCCATATTTACTTTTAAAGTATTATATTTTTAACTTTTTAATAATTTATATTTTAAAGTATTATATTAGTTAACTATGGTTATAAAATCAGCACTGGCTAAAAGGCTAAAAGATCAAAAAGGTCTGAACCATTCATTGGTCTTCTTAATTTTAAAGTTCTGATTGTTTAAAATGAGAATTGTGTGAAACAAAATACCACACAGAACTAAAACGTGATTTATCACTCTCTTAAAACTTAACTTCATATAACCACAATGTAATGCAGCTTCACCTAAAGAAAAATGCAATTAACACAGTCAAATCCATAGACTTCACAAACAAAAAATTAAATACATGGTGTGATGGAGGGTTTTAATTGTCAATTTGACCAAATCAAGTGGGAAGAGAGTTTCTATGAAGGATTATCATAGATCAGGTTAGCCTGTGGGGGAATATTTTAATTATGTTAATTGATGTGGAAAGACTCACCCACTGTGGGTGGTACCATTCCCTAAGGCAAAAGATTTTGAACTGAAAGAGTGAGAGAGGGAGCTGAGCACAAGCACACACTCATTCATTCTCTCTCTGCCCCGTCCCTGTGGATGTGACCAGCTGATTCAAGTTCTTCGCACCTTGACTTCCCTGCTAAGATGAACTATAACCTGAATTGTGAGCTAAAATGAGCACTCCTCCCCTAAATTGTTTATCAGGGTATTTTATCATAGCAGCAGGAAATGAAACTAAAACATGGATATACTCTCAGATTAACATTTAGTTAAGGAATAGCTATGCAATTTAAAATTGTAAGTTAGGGGAAGGAGAGATGGCTCAGTGGTTAAGAACACTGGTTGTTCTTGCAGAACACCAGGGTTCAAATCCCAGCACCCACATGGCAGCTAACAACTGTCTATAACTCCAGTCCCAAGGGATCCAACAGTCTCTTCTGACCAATGCGGGCATTGCAGGACACGGATGCATTTACCTACATGCAGGCAATACATGCATACACATAAAATAAATACATAAAAAAAAAATTTTTAAGTTAAAAAAATTGTAAGATAATGACTGAATAAGTAATTTTAATATTTAAAACTACCTTTTCCTTTTTAAAAATTATTTTTAATTATGCATGTGTGTCTATGCATGCATATATGTGGTCTTTGTATACACATATATGTGCATGCAGGTGCTGTGGAGGTCACCAGATTCCCTGGATATGGAGTTACAGGTGGTTATGAACCACCCTATGTGGGTGCTGGGAATTGAATTTGGGTGCGCTGCAGGACAGTATGATCTCTTAATATCTGAGCCATTTCTCTAGCCCTTTTCTAATAAGGTAATTGTGGCAGTGAATAAAATTATCCTGAGTTTATAAACAAACAAAAAACTTAGAAGATCAACTAAGAGGTCAGGGAGCAACTATATTCATCAAAAGGAAATGACAGCTTGAAATATTTAAGTCCATATAAATATGAAAGTATAAAGGAACCTCTATCACTTGGGTTACATTAAAGATTTTAGGCTCTGAGAGATAGCTCAAGAAGTAAAAGTACCATGCTGTTCAAGGCAATAAATAATTTTTTTTTCTGTTTTTTATCTTTTATCATGGGCACATGCACGTCATGCACACACCTGCACGAGTGTTCATTCATGTGTGCATGAGCACAGGCATGAGTATGCCAGAGTGTGCATGCAGACATCAGAGGACAAGCTCGGGAGCTGGGCCTCACTTTCAATTCTTTGAGACAGGTCTCTGCTATTCACTGCTGCATTCGCCAGGCTAGCTGGCCCAGGAGCTTGCAGGGATTGTTTTCTTATCTCCCATCATACTGTAGGAGAGCTGGGATTGCATGTGCTACTGTGTCCAGCTGCATGTGTTCTAGGGAGCTAAACTAGGGTCATCAGACTTGCATGGCAAGTGTTTTACCTACTGACTCATCTCTTCAGTATAAGATTTCTTAATTGTTGTATACTATAAATCAAAGTTTTTTAAAAAAATGTCTAGATTATCAACTTTAAGTTTATCTAGGTTTTGTTCCATTTATTACTGCTCAGCAACTATACTCTGTAAATGGTGAGTAGAATGGGAGTGTACTGTCTGAAAACCAAAAACATACCTGCAAATGCAAGAGCTGCAACACCCAGTCCTACAGCTATCAGCCTCCTTCCCTGCGGAGGGAAAACACTGTCATTTATGGTCTTGCACACTGTGCTGTGAAAGTAAGTAATTTTAATAACAGGAATAATCACAGTAAATACATTGTCTTCAAATGCTACTATGAAGAACCCAGCTTAAGACCTCCAGTATCTAAGGGACTATATCTGCTGCTTGCGTTAGCACCTCATTTTCAGCAACTGAAAATAATTCTAGATTTTCACTTAATTTCTATGAGTTTTTCTATTCAAGTGTTTTCATCTTACCTATTGTTAAAATATTTTTCATAGAGTATTCTCAAGTTTGTCTTCCATAAAGATAAAAATCACTTATTTTCTCTGCAGTACTTTATGCTTACAATGTTCAATTGCACTTGGCTGTACTTAAAGTTTAAAAAAAATCTTAGATACATCTTTAAGAAATCAAATTCATAAAATTAATCAAAATAACAAATAATTTTTTAAAAATATTTATTATTTTTATTTTATGTGTGTGAGCGTATTGCCTGCATGTAAGCCAAGTGCACCCATATCATGCAGTGTGGTGGAGGTCAGAAGAGGGTTTCAGATTCCTCTGGAACTGGAGTTAAGGACAGTTTGTAGCTGCCATGTGGGTGCTGGGAATTGAACTCGGGTCCTCTGCAAGAGCAGTCAGTGCTCTTAACTGCTGAGCCATCTCTCTAGCCCCATAATGACAAATAATTTTAAAATGTGTTAATTTTCTATCCTTCTAGACCAGATAAAAGATTTTAAAACGAGAATCGTAAATTCAGAATTTCACAATTTAAAGTTATGAGCTAATTCTGATAAAAATCTATTTAAAATTGGTTATGTGCACATTTCATTCTAAGCTTTTCTCATTAATCATTCCTAGAAAGTACTTCAATCACAAGAAAAACAGGTTTGTGGCAGAGAACAATGGTTGTCCCCCAGTAACCTTAGGTCTCCTTGTCTTTTAGAGTTAGGAATTTCTATTTTTCAGTCAGACATTCATTCCAAATCCCTTAGATTTTTGATGGCTGTTAACTAAGTGTTGGCTTAGGGGTAGACAGGAGGGAAGGGTCCGGGGAGATAGGAAGGGGAAAGAAGGGGAGGAAGGGAACTAGCCTTCTGTCTGCTTCCACTGGCAGATAGGTACACACTCTGCCTGAAGTAGGCCTCTGTATAAGGAGGAACAATGAAATAAGAAAAGACTGTATTCCCCACAATCATGGAGTCACCCTGGCACTCCCAGACTGCCTCTATTACATGAATTAAAGTTTCATCTCTTGTCCCCATCCTCTGGCTCCAAAACACTGTCATCCGGACACAGCACAGCCACTGAGCCCATGAGCTCACTGCAGCTGTTGGTTGCTAGCTACACAGGATGAAGCCAACATCAGCCAGCATTCCAACAGGCAGCACTAACTGGATTAGGTGAGTTACAAGAGCAGGAAAACATATGAAGATGGATATGGTGGGGTTACCTGTGGGAGAGTGAGAAGTGAGAGGCTAGGGGTACACAAGATCAAGATACATTATTGATATGTATGAAATTGTCAAAAAATAAATAAAAGACATTCTACAACAAAATAAAATGGGTTTTAAAATTTAATAAAATTGATTTTCAAAATCTAAAGATTAATATATAAATATATATTTAAGTGAGGCCCCTGGGTGACTTGCCTGGTTTGCAGTCTTTGGTCAGCCTTTAAATACAGTGCCTGCATGAGTTTGAAAAGGATGCTGTAACCCTCAATGCGATTTGGCTAATTCATCTATAACAAAGAAGATCCAGTACAGGTTGAATATCCCTAATTGGTAAGTCCAAAATCTGAAACTTGTTGAGTGATCAAATGATGACAATTTCATATCCAACCTCATGTGATGGTTCACAGTCAAAATGCACTAAAAATATTGTATAAAACGATACAAATGTATTTTAGTCTCTCTCTGGGTATGAAGAATACATGAAACATAGGGAAAAAAATCTATCTTCTTGAGCTATTTTATTTTCAGTTTTTAGGCACTTGAAGGCAAAACAAAATTTAATGGATAAAGAGTTAAAAAGTGAAAGCACAGAAACAAACCTATCTGACCTATGATAAAAAGTAAACCCACATACACAGGCACCAAGGATCTGAGTGCAACCGATTATGACTAGTAATAATCAGATACAAACAGATTAGAGATGCATGTGCCAACATCTCAGTGTTAGTAGCAAAAACAATGAGTCTTTCTGTAAAAAACAGTATATTTTAAAATGAAATGCAGATCTTTTTTAAAGGTTAAAAACTTATCCAATTTTATGTCTTATAGGGCTTATATTGTGTGCAATATTGTATAACTGTATTAATTCAACAGCGAACCAAAAAATTTTATAGCCACTTTTGAAAGACATGTATCCTTGCTCTGGAGTGTGTTACTGAATATGTTAAAGCTGCAATGAAATGCTTCTTCTAAAAAAAAAAATTAATATTTGGGGCTGGAGAGATGGCTCAGTGGTTAAGAGCACTGAATGCTCTTACAGAGGACCTGGGTTCGATCCCAGCACCCACATGGCAGCTACGAACTACCCTTAACTACAGTTTCAGGGGAATCTGAGGCCCTCTTCTGACCTCTGCAGAACTGCACAACATGGATACACCCACATACACGCAGACAATATACTCAGACATGTAGAATAAAAATAATAAAATAGCCCAGCCTCATTCACCCTTCCATTTCCCCTGCTGTTCTCTACTCCTAGTTTGGGCCCTGCGCCATTCCTAGTCTTGGGTCCCCAGACACCTGGGGAACCAACACTGCTTCCTGATCTTTTTCACCCAGACCAACTGAGTGCCTTCCTTGGGCCCCAGGAGCACTGCTTCTGGCCCTGGCCCCCCCCTCCCCCCCCTCTCCTCCCCTGGCCCTCCAACCCCCCCCAGCCTCTCTCTGGGGCTGACAGCCTCTTTCTGGGGCTCCGAGGCTTACCTTTCCTCTCCCTGATCCTTTGCATCCAGTACAACCCAGCTACTCAATCCACTCCCTGGGAAATCTTGGGGCTTCTTCCCACCCCATCTGCCTTTGCATCCCTGCATGGCACGGCCACGACCAGGATCTCAGGTCAGTCCAACACCCAAGGTCCTGAGGCCAAAATCATTCTTAGAAGATTCCAGACCTAAGGAGAAAGTCTGAAAACTTCTGACCCACATTGAAACTGGGCCACCGTGGAACTCCTGAAGACAAAAATCAATCTGGCCACGACAATATAAAATCAAAAGAGAGAACCAGAAGCTTAGACGAACCAGCTCTTCATACCCAAAAAGTAAACCACAAAGACA